>NC_134839.1:53098347-53185783 GCF_965363235.1 Mytilus galloprovincialis
AACTTAGAAAATTAGGTCAAGGTCAAAGGTCAAGGTCATATTTTAGATTTTCATATGTCTTTGATTTCCCTATAATTCTTGAATGGTTATAGATACAGAAAATTTAAGCAGTGAAAAATGTTAAGTACTTCAAGGGGCAACTTTTTTACATTATGACTATATTGATTTTACCATCATGTAAGGGACATAACTCCCATCGATGGTTTTTAAAAAGCCATATTTAGGCAAAACTCTTAAACAAAGGTCCTTGACCCATAGGGTCTTTTGCAATGACCTTGTGGAGCAATGACCTTGACGAAGGTCACAAGGTCAAAGGTCAAGGTCATCAAATTATGTGGTTTTGGCACTATTTAAACAGTTTTATGTGTGTTTGAATTTCAACCAACCAACCAACCAACCAACCAACCAACCAACCAACCAACCAACCAACCAACCAACCAATCAATCAACCAACCAACCAACCAACCAATCAATCAATCAATCAATCAATCAATCAATCAATCAATCAATCAATCAATCAATCAATCAATCAATCAATGTTTCCGTTTCATGTGTTTGATACGGGATTCAAGGTCTCTTTTTTTTCGCTTGTTTTAATTGAGCCTATCAAACGTGTTTAACAAATATGTTTAACTAACGTGTTTAACCAACGTGTTTAACCAACCAACCAACCAACCAATCAATCAATCAATGCATGTTTCCGTTTCATGTGTTAAATACGGGATCCAAGATGGTTTTTTTTTCGCTCGTTTAAATTGAGCCTATCTAACGTGTTTAACCAGCCAACGTGTTTAACCAACGTGTTTAACCAACATGTTTAACCAACGTGTTTAACCAACATGTTTAACCAACGTGTTTAACCAACATGTTTAACCAACCAACCAACCAACCACCCAACCAATCAATCAATCAATCAATGCATGTTTCCGTTTCATGTGTTAAATACGGGATCCAAGATGGTTTTTTTCGCTCGTTTAAATTGAGCCTATCTAACGTGTTAACCAGCCAACGTGTTTAACCAACGTGTTTAACCAACATGTTTAACCAACGTGTTTAACCAACTTACCAACCAATCAATCAATCAATGCATGTTTGCGTTTCATGTGTTAAATACGGGATCCAAGATGGTTTTTTTCGCTTGTTTAAATTGAGCCTATCTAACGTGTTTAACCAGCCAACATGTTTAACCAACATGTTTAACCAACCAACCACCCACCCAACCAATCAATCAATCAATCAATCAATGCATGTTTCCGTTTCGTGTGTTAAATACGGGATCCAAGATGTTTTTTTTTTCGCTTGTTTAAATTGAGCCTATCCAACGTGTTTAACCAGCCAACGTGTTTAACCAATATGTTTAACCAAGGTGTTTAACCAATATGTTTAACCAACGTGTTTAACCAATATGTTTAACCAACGTGTTTAACCAACCAACCAATCAATCAATCAATCAATGCATGTTTCCGTTTCATGTGTTAAATACGGGATCCAATTTTGAGCCTATCCAATGTGTTTAACCAACGTGTTTAACCAACCAACCAACCAATCAATCAATCAATGCATGTTTCCGTTTCATGTGTTAAATACGGGATCCGAGATGGTTTTTTTTTCGTTTGTTAAAATTGAGCCTATCAAACGTGTTTAACCAGCCAACGTGTTTAAACTACGTGTTTAACCGACATGTTTAACCAACCAACCAACCAACCAACCAACCAACCAATAAATAAATCAATGCATGTTTCCGTTTCATGTGTTAAATACGGGATCCAAGATGTTTTTTTTCGCTTGTTTAAATTGAGCCTATCAAACGTGTTTAACCAGCCAACGTGTTTAAACTACGTGTTTAACCGACATGTTTAACCAACCAACCAACCAACCAACCAACCAACCAACCAATAAATAAATCAATGCATGTTTCCGTTTCATGTGTTAAATACGGGATCCAAGATGGTTTTTTTTCGATTGTTTAAATTGAGCCTATCAAACGTGTTTAACCAGCCAACGTGTTTAACCAGCCAACGTGTTAAACCAACATGTTTAACCAACGTGTTTAACCAACCAACCAACCAACCAATCAATCACTTAATGTATGTTTCCGTGTCATGCGTTTAATACGGGATGCAAGGTCTCTTGAGGTCTTTTTCCCCTTGTTCTAAGTGACCCTATCAAACGTGTTTAATCAACCAACCAACAAACCAACCAACCAACCAATCAATCAACCAACTAATCAATCAATCAATATGTATGACTGTTTATTTATGACAGTTTATTGAAGGAACAAACTCTCAATTATTCAAGAAAATTTTTATTTTATTATTGTTCTTACGTCTCTTCTGAAAAAAAAATCCACATATTCTCTGAAACTACAAGTCCAATCGACCTGAAAATTTGCAGTCAGCAGGGCATACATGTACTGAAGGTTCATAAAAAAACTTTTTGCAGATATCTCTCAAGACTTTTCCTAGAAAAAAGAAATGGCAATGCAGTAAAAATCGCTTGCTAGGTCCGTCAATCTCAGTAAAAACCTACAAGAAAATGTCCGCTCCGAGATTGAAATACTAATCTGTGTTACAAACAGGTGCTGAAAAATGGACATTATCAAAAAATAATCATTAAATGTGTTTTAAAGTTACACCGGATCGATTAAATCCAAAACATGCACTGCTGGTGAACTGTGATCAAAATGTCAATTTCCTACAATGACAAAAGAAATTACATTGTGTACATTCCATCTCTATAGATGTTGTCTGTTCAAAGTCCCGACCTAAAAAGAAATAAAAAGACTAAGTTTTTCTTAATATAAACCCGCGTCACGTGATGTCTCCTCAATCTTGCGCGCGCGCTGTATCTAAAATAAAAGAAAAACTTTCCAAACTAAACATGAAACTTCTCCGGTAACATAATAATATAGACCCCATACCAAAGCAAACAAACAAACAAATAAACAAATACCCCCCCCCCCCTTTTTTCCAAATCAATCAATAAAAAAAAAATCAATTATCCATTCATCAGAGGGGAAAGACTGCCTAACAATTGTTTTCAAAACAATTGCTTTATATTTATTATTAAGTCTTTCCACTTTTCTGTGGAAAGACTTATTGTATTTCTTCTGATTATTATTATTATTATTATTATTATTTTTTTTTTTTTTCCGCCAAATTTTGTTCTTGCGATAAATGTTTGTTTCGCAATATGTCGCTTAGATATTTTTCATATTGTATCGTATAGTTTATGCGCTTTTAAATTTCACCCTGCTAAGACGAACAATTTTCTCTGTAAGAGTTATCTCCCTATTCACTGTTTATCATGTGTGTGCATCTCCTTCGTAACAAAAAAAGATAGCGACAAAATTCTTTTTACAAATTGTTCGTTACATCCTCAGAAAATTTTGGCTAATTTGGATCGAAGCGATTCGATGAAATTTTATAGGAGTTATCTATCTTTACGGAATAAATTTGTCGGTATGTTTTTTTAACTCATAAACCGTTAACCGTATAACCCTGGAATGTTTTTATTTGAGTCCCCTGATTCCTAACTTAGAAAATTAGGTCAAGGTCAAAGGTCAAGGTCATATTTTAGATTTTCATATGTCTTTGATTTCCCTATAATTCTTGAATGGTTATAGATACAGAAAATTTAAGCAGTGAAAAATGTTAAGTACTTCAAGGGGCAACTTTTTTACATTATGACTATATTGATTTTACCATCATGTAAGGGACATAACTCCCATCGATGGTTTTTAAAAAGCCATATTTAGGCAAAACTCTTAAACAAAGGTCCTTGACCCATAGGGTCTTTTGCAATGACCTTGTGGAGCAATGACCTTGACGAAGGTCACAAGGTCAAAGGTCAAGGTCATCAAATTATGTGGTTTTGGCACTATTTAAACAGTTTTATGTGTGTTTGAATTTCAACCAACCAACCAACCAACCAACCAACCAACCAACCAACCAACCAACCAACCAACCAACCAATCAATCAACCAACCAACCAACCAACCAATCAATCAATCAATCAATCAATCAATCAATCAATCAATCAATCAATCAATCAATCAATCAATCAATCAATGTTTCCGTTTCATGTGTTTGATACGGGATTCAAGGTCTCTTTTTTTTCGCTTGTTTTAATTGAGCCTATCAAACGTGTTTAACAAATATGTTTAACTAACGTGTTTAACCAACGTGTTTAACCAACCAACCAACCAACCAATCAATCAATCAATGCATGTTTCCGTTTCATGTGTTAAATACGGGATCCAAGATGGTTTTTTTTTCGCTCGTTTAAATTGAGCCTATCTAACGTGTTTAACCAGCCAACGTGTTTAACCAACGTGTTTAACCAACATGTTTAACCAACGTGTTTAACCAACATGTTTAACCAACGTGTTTAACCAACATGTTTAACCAACCAACCAACCAACCACCCAACCAATCAATCAATCAATCAATGCATGTTTCCGTTTCATGTGTTAAATACGGGATCCAAGATGGTTTTTTTCGCTCGTTTAAATTGAGCCTATCTAACGTGTTAACCAGCCAACGTGTTTAACCAACGTGTTTAACCAACATGTTTAACCAACGTGTTTAACCAACTTACCAACCAATCAATCAATCAATGCATGTTTGCGTTTCATGTGTTAAATACGGGATCCAAGATGGTTTTTTTCGCTTGTTTAAATTGAGCCTATCTAACGTGTTTAACCAGCCAACGTGTTTAACCAACATGTTTAACCAACCAACCACCCACCCAACCAATCAATCAATCAATCAATCAATGCATGTTTCCGTTTCGTGTGTTAAATACGGGATCCAAGATGTTTTTTTTTTCGCTTGTTTAAATTGAGCCTATCCAACGTGTTTAACCAGCCAACGTGTTTAACCAATATGTTTAACCAAGGTGTTTAACCAATATGTTTAACCAACGTGTTTAACCAATATGTTTAACCAACGTGTTTAACCAACCAACCAATCAATCAATCAATCAATGCATGTTTCCGTTTCATGTGTTAAATACGGGATCCAATTTTGAGCCTATCCAATGTGTTTAACCAACGTGTTTAACCAACCAACCAACCAATCAATCAATCAATGCATGTTTCCGTTTCATGTGTTAAATACGGGATCCGAGATGGTTTTTTTTTCGTTTGTTAAAATTGAGCCTATCAAACGTGTTTAACCAGCCAACGTGTTTAAACTACGTGTTTAACCGACATGTTTAACCAACCAACCAACCAACCAACCAACCAACCAACCAACCAATAAATAAATCAATGCATGTTTCCGTTTCATGTGTTAAATACGGGATCCAAGATGTTTTTTTTCGCTTGTTTAAATTGAGCCTATCAAACGTGTTTAACCAGCCAACGTGTTTAAACTACGTGTTTAACCGACATGTTTAACCAACCAACCAACCAACCAACCAACCAACCAACCAATAAATAAATCAATGCATGTTTCCGTTTCATGTGTTAAATACGGGATCCAAGATGGTTTTTTTTCGATTGTTTAAATTGAGCCTATCAAACGTGTTTAACCAGCCAACGTGTTTAACCAGCCAACGTGTTAAACCAACATGTTTAACCAACGTGTTTAACCAACCAACCAACCAACCAATCAATCACTTAATGTATGTTTCCGTGTCATGCGTTTAATACGGGATGCAAGGTCTCTTGAGGTCTTTTTCCCCTTGTTCTAAGTGACCCTATCAAACGTGTTTAATCAACCAACCAACAAACCAACCAACCAACCAATCAATCAACCAACTAATCAATCAATCAATATGTATGACTGTTTATTTATGACAGTTTATTGAAGGAACAAACTCTCAATTATTCAAGAAAATTTTTATTTTATTATTGTTCTTACGTCTCTTCTGAAAAAAAAATCCACATATTCTCTGAAACTACAAGTCCAATCGACCTGAAAATTTGCAGTCAGCAGGGCATACATGTACTGAAGGTTCATAAAAAAACTTTTTGCAGATATCTCTCAAGACTTTTCCTAGAAAAAAGAAATGGCAATGCAGTAAAAATCGCTTGCTAGGTCCGTCAATCTCAGTAAAAACCTACAAGAAAATGTCCGCTCCGAGATTGAAATACTAATCTGTGTTACAAACAGGTGCTGAAAAATGGACATTATCAAAAAATAATCATTAAATGTGTTTTAAAGTTACACCGGATCGATTAAATCCAAAACATGCACTGCTGGTGAACTGTGATCAAAATGTCAATTTCCTACAATGACAAAAGAAATTACATTGTGTACATTCCATCTCTATAGATGTTGTCTGTTCAAAGTCCCGACCTAAAAAGAAATAAAAAGACTAAGTTTTTCTTAATATAAACCCGCGTCACGTGATGTCTCCTCAATCTTGCGCGCGCGCTGTATCTAAAATAAAAGAAAAACTTTCCAAACTAAACATGAAACTTCTCCGGTAACATAATAATATAGACCCCATACCAAAGCAAACAAACAAACAAATAAACAAATACCCCCCCCCCCCTTTTTTCCAAATCAATCAATAAAAAAAAAATCAATTATCCATTCATCAGAGGGGAAAGACTGCCTAACAATTGTTTTCAAAACAATTGCTTTATATTTATTATTAAGTCTTTCCACTTTTCTGTGGAAAGACTTATTGTATTTCTTCTGATTATTATTATTATTATTATTATTATTTTTTTTTTTTTTCCGCCAAATTTTGTTCTTGCGATAAATGTTTGTTTCGCAATATGTCGCTTAGATATTTTTCATATTGTATCGTATAGTTTATGCGCTTTTAAATTTCACCCTGCTAAGACGAACAATTTTCTCTGTAAGAGTTATCTCCCTATTCACTGTTTATCATGTGTGTGCATCTCCTTCGTAACAAAAAAAGATAGCGACAAAATTCTTTTTACAAATTGTTCGTTACATCCTCAGAAAATTTTGGCTAATTTGGATCGAAGCGATTCGATGAAATTTTATAGGAGTTATCTATCTTTACGGAATAAATTTGTCGGTATGTTTTTTTAACTCATAAACCGTTAACCGTATAACCCTGGAATGTTTTTATTTGAGTCCCCTGATTCCTAACTTAGAAAATTAGGTCAAGGTCAAAGGTCAAGGTCATATTTTAGATTTTCATATGTCTTTGATTTCCCTATAATTCTTGAATGGTTATAGATACAGAAAATTTAAGCAGTGAAAAATGTTAAGTACTTCAAGGGGCAACTTTTTTACATTATGACTATATTGATTTTACCATCATGTAAGGGACATAACTCCCATCGATGGTTTTTAAAAAGCCATATTTAGGCAAAACTCTTAAACAAAGGTCCTTGACCCATAGGGTCTTTTGCAATGACCTTGTGGAGCAATGACCTTGACGAAGGTCACAAGGTCAAAGGTCAAGGTCATCAAATTATGTGGTTTTGGCACTATTTAAACAGTTTTATGTGTGTTTGAATTTCAACCAACCAACCAACCAACCAACCAACCAACCAACCAACCAACCAACCAACCAACCAACCAATCAATCAACCAACCAACCAACCAACCAATCAATCAATCAATCAATCAATCAATCAATCAATCAATCAATCAATCAATCAATCAATCAATCAATCAATGTTTCCGTTTCATGTGTTTGATACGGGATTCAAGGTCTCTTTTTTTTCGCTTGTTTTAATTGAGCCTATCAAACGTGTTTAACAAATATGTTTAACTAACGTGTTTAACCAACGTGTTTAACCAACCAACCAACCAACCAATCAATCAATCAATGCATGTTTCCGTTTCATGTGTTAAATACGGGATCCAAGATGGTTTTTTTTTCGCTCGTTTAAATTGAGCCTATCTAACGTGTTTAACCAGCCAACGTGTTTAACCAACGTGTTTAACCAACATGTTTAACCAACGTGTTTAACCAACATGTTTAACCAACGTGTTTAACCAACATGTTTAACCAACCAACCAACCAACCACCCAACCAATCAATCAATCAATCAATGCATGTTTCCGTTTCATGTGTTAAATACGGGATCCAAGATGGTTTTTTTCGCTCGTTTAAATTGAGCCTATCTAACGTGTTAACCAGCCAACGTGTTTAACCAACGTGTTTAACCAACATGTTTAACCAACGTGTTTAACCAACTTACCAACCAATCAATCAATCAATGCATGTTTGCGTTTCATGTGTTAAATACGGGATCCAAGATGGTTTTTTTCGCTTGTTTAAATTGAGCCTATCTAACGTGTTTAACCAGCCAACGTGTTTAACCAACATGTTTAACCAACCAACCACCCACCCAACCAATCAATCAATCAATCAATCAATGCATGTTTCCGTTTCGTGTGTTAAATACGGGATCCAAGATGTTTTTTTTTTCGCTTGTTTAAATTGAGCCTATCCAACGTGTTTAACCAGCCAACGTGTTTAACCAATATGTTTAACCAAGGTGTTTAACCAATATGTTTAACCAACGTGTTTAACCAATATGTTTAACCAACGTGTTTAACCAACCAACCAATCAATCAATCAATCAATGCATGTTTCCGTTTCATGTGTTAAATACGGGATCCAATTTTGAGCCTATCCAATGTGTTTAACCAACGTGTTTAACCAACCAACCAACCAATCAATCAATCAATGCATGTTTCCGTTTCATGTGTTAAATACGGGATCCGAGATGGTTTTTTTTTCGTTTGTTAAAATTGAGCCTATCAAACGTGTTTAACCAGCCAACGTGTTTAAACTACGTGTTTAACCGACATGTTTAACCAACCAACCAACCAACCAACCAACCAACCAACCAACCAACCAATAAATAAATCAATGCATGTTTCCGTTTCATGTGTTAAATACGGGATCCAAGATGTTTTTTTTCGCTTGTTTAAATTGAGCCTATCAAACGTGTTTAACCAGCCAACGTGTTTAAACTACGTGTTTAACCGACATGTTTAACCAACCAACCAACCAACCAACCAACCAACCAACCAATAAATAAATCAATGCATGTTTCCGTTTCATGTGTTAAATACGGGATCCAAGATGGTTTTTTTTCGATTGTTTAAATTGAGCCTATCAAACGTGTTTAACCAGCCAACGTGTTTAACCAGCCAACGTGTTAAACCAACATGTTTAACCAACGTGTTTAACCAACCAACCAACCAACCAATCAATCACTTAATGTATGTTTCCGTGTCATGCGTTTAATACGGGATGCAAGGTCTCTTGAGGTCTTTTTCCCCTTGTTCTAAGTGACCCTATCAAACGTGTTTAATCAACCAACCAACAAACCAACCAACCAACCAATCAATCAACCAACTAATCAATCAATCAATATGTATGACTGTTTATTTATGACAGTTTATTGAAGGAACAAACTCTCAATTATTCAAGAAAATTTTTATTTTATTATTGTTCTTACGTCTCTTCTGAAAAAAAAATCCACATATTCTCTGAAACTACAAGTCCAATCGACCTGAAAATTTGCAGTCAGCAGGGCATACATGTACTGAAGGTTCATAAAAAAACTTTTTGCAGATATCTCTCAAGACTTTTCCTAGAAAAAAGAAATGGCAATGCAGTAAAAATCGCTTGCTAGGTCCGTCAATCTCAGTAAAAACCTACAAGAAAATGTCCGCTCCGAGATTGAAATACTAATCTGTGTTACAAACAGGTGCTGAAAAATGGACATTATCAAAAAATAATCATTAAATGTGTTTTAAAGTTACACCGGATCGATTAAATCCAAAACATGCACTGCTGGTGAACTGTGATCAAAATGTCAATTTCCTACAATGACAAAAGAAATTACATTGTGTACATTCCATCTCTATAGATGTTGTCTGTTCAAAGTCCCGACCTAAAAAGAAATAAAAAGACTAAGTTTTTCTTAATATAAACCCGCGTCACGTGATGTCTCCTCAATCTTGCGCGCGCGCTGTATCTAAAATAAAAGAAAAACTTTCCAAACTAAACATGAAACTTCTCCGGTAACATAATAATATAGACCCCATACCAAAGCAAACAAACAAACAAATAAACAAATACCCCCCCCCCCCTTTTTTCCAAATCAATCAATAAAAAAAAAATCAATTATCCATTCATCAGAGGGGAAAGACTGCCTAACAATTGTTTTCAAAACAATTGCTTTATATTTATTATTAAGTCTTTCCACTTTTTTCTGTGGAAAGACTTATTGTATTTCTTCTGATTATTATTATTATTATTATTATTATTTTTTTTTTTTTTCCGCCAAATTTTGTTCTTGCGATAAATGTTTGTTTCGCAATATGTCGCTTAGATATTTTTCATATTGTATCGTATAGTTTATGCGCTTTTAAATTTCACCCTGCTAAGACGAACAATTTTCTCTGTAAGAGTTATCTCCCTATTCACTGTTTATCATGTGTGTGCATCTCCTTCGTAACAAAAAAAGATAGCGACAAAATTCTTTTTACAAATTGTTCGTTACATCCTCAGAAAATTTTGGCTAATTTGGATCGAAGCGATTCGATGAAATTTTATAGGAGTTATCTATCTTTACGGAATAAATTTGTCGGTATGTTTTTTTAACTCATAAACCGTTAACCGTATAACCCTGGAATGTTTTTATTTGAGTCCCCTGATTCCTAACTTAGAAAATTAGGTCAAGGTCAAAGGTCAAGGTCATATTTTAGATTTTCATATGTCTTTGATTTCCCTATAATTCTTGAATGGTTATAGATACAGAAAATTTAAGCAGTGAAAAATGTTAAGTACTTCAAGGGGCAACTTTTTTACATTATGACTATATTGATTTTACCATCATGTAAGGGACATAACTCCCATCGATGGTTTTTAAAAAGCCATATTTAGGCAAAACTCTTAAACAAAGGTCCTTGACCCATAGGGTCTTTTGCAATGACCTTGTGGAGCAATGACCTTGACGAAGGTCACAAGGTCAAAGGTCAAGGTCATCAAATTATGTGGTTTTGGCACTATTTAAACAGTTTTATGTGTGTTTGAATTTCAACCAACCAACCAACCAACCAACCAACCAACCAACCAACCAATCAATCAACCAACCAACCAACCAACCAATCAATCAATCAATCAATCAATCAATCAATCAATCAATCAATCAATCAATCAATCAATCAATCAATCAATGTTTCCGTTTCATGTGTTTGATACGGGATTCAAGGTCTCTTTTTTTTCGCTTGTTTTAATTGAGCCTATCAAACGTGTTTAACAAATATGTTTAACTAACGTGTTTAACCAACGTGTTTAACCAACCAACCAACCAACCAATCAATCAATCAATGCATGTTTCCGTTTCATGTGTTAAATACGGGATCCAAGATGGTTTTTTTTTCGCTCGTTTAAATTGAGCCTATCTAACGTGTTTAACCAGCCAACGTGTTTAACCAACGTGTTTAACCAACATGTTTAACCAACGTGTTTAACCAACATGTTTAACCAACGTGTTTAACCAACATGTTTAACCAACCAACCAACCAACCACCCAACCAATCAATCAATCAATCAATGCATGTTTCCGTTTCATGTGTTAAATACGGGATCCAAGATGGTTTTTTTCGCTCGTTTAAATTGAGCCTATCTAACGTGTTAACCAGCCAACGTGTTTAACCAACGTGTTTAACCAACATGTTTAACCAACGTGTTTAACCAACTTACCAACCAATCAATCAATCAATGCATGTTTGCGTTTCATGTGTTAAATACGGGATCCAAGATGGTTTTTTTCGCTTGTTTAAATTGAGCCTATCTAACGTGTTTAACCAGCCAACGTGTTTAACCAACATGTTTAACCAACCAACCACCCACCCAACCAATCAATCAATCAATCAATCAATGCATGTTTCCGTTTCGTGTGTTAAATACGGGATCCAAGATGTTTTTTTTTTCGCTTGTTTAAATTGAGCCTATCCAACGTGTTTAACCAGCCAACGTGTTTAACCAATATGTTTAACCAAGGTGTTTAACCAATATGTTTAACCAACGTGTTTAACCAATATGTTTAACCAACGTGTTTAACCAACCAACCAATCAATCAATCAATCAATGCATGTTTCCGTTTCATGTGTTAAATACGGGATCCAATTTTGAGCCTATCCAATGTGTTTAACCAACGTGTTTAACCAACCAACCAACCAATCAATCAATCAATGCATGTTTCCGTTTCATGTGTTAAATACGGGATCCGAGATGGTTTTTTTTTCGTTTGTTAAAATTGAGCCTATCAAACGTGTTTAACCAGCCAACGTGTTTAAACTACGTGTTTAACCGACATGTTTAACCAACCAACCAACCAACCAACCAACCAACCAACCAACCAACCAATAAATAAATCAATGCATGTTTCCGTTTCATGTGTTAAATACGGGATCCAAGATGTTTTTTTTCGCTTGTTTAAATTGAGCCTATCAAACGTGTTTAACCAGCCAACGTGTTTAAACTACGTGTTTAACCGACATGTTTAACCAACCAACCAACCAACCAACCAACCAACCAACCAATAAATAAATCAATGCATGTTTCCGTTTCATGTGTTAAATACGGGATCCAAGATGGTTTTTTTTCGATTGTTTAAATTGAGCCTATCAAACGTGTTTAACCAGCCAACGTGTTTAACCAGCCAACGTGTTAAACCAACATGTTTAACCAACGTGTTTAACCAACCAACCAACCAACCAATCAATCACTTAATGTATGTTTCCGTGTCATGCGTTTAATACGGGATGCAAGGTCTCTTGAGGTCTTTTTCCCCTTGTTCTAAGTGACCCTATCAAACGTGTTTAATCAACCAACCAACAAACCAACCAACCAACCAACCAATCAATCAACCAACTAATCAATCAATCAATATGTATGACTGTTTATTTATGACAGTTTATTGAAGGAACAAACTCTCAATTATTCAAGAAAATTTTTATTTTATTATTGTTCTTACGTCTCTTCTGAAAAAAAAATCCACATATTCTCTGAAACTACAAGTCCAATCGACCTGAAAATTTGCAGTCAGCAGGGCATACATGTACTGAAGGTTCATAAAAAAACTTTTTGCAGATATCTCTCAAGACTTTTCCTAGAAAAAAGAAATGGCAATGCAGTAAAAATCGCTTGCTAGGTCCGTCAATCTCAGTAAAAACCTACAAGAAAATGTCCGCTCCGAGATTGAAATACTAATCTGTGTTACAAACAGGTGCTGAAAAATGGACATTATCAAAAAATAATCATTAAATGTGTTTTAAAGTTACACCGGATCGATTAAATCCAAAACATGCACTGCTGGTGAACTGTGATCAAAATGTCAATTTCCTACAATGACAAAAGAAATTACATTGTGTACATTCCATCTCTATAGATGTTGTCTGTTCAAAGTCCCGACCTAAAAAGAAATAAAAAGACTAAGTTTTTCTTAATATAAACCCGCGTCACGTGATGTCTCCTCAATCTTGCGCGCGCGCTGTATCTAAAATAAAAGAAAAACTTTCCAAACTAAACATGAAACTTCTCCGGTAACATAATAATATAGACCCCATACCAAAGCAAACAAACAAACAAATAAACAAATACCCCCCCCCCCCCTTTTTTCCAAATCAATCAATAAAAAAAAAATCAATTATCCATTCATCAGAGGGGAAAGACTGCCTAACAATTGTTTTCAAAACAATTGCTTTATATTTATTATTAAGTCTTTCCACTTTTCTGTGGAAAGACTTATTGTATTTCTTCTGATTATTATTATTATTATTATTATTATTTTTTTTTTTTTTCCGCCAAATTTTGTTCTTGCGATAAATGTTTGTTTCGCAATATGTCGCTTAGATATTTTTCATATTGTATCGTATAGTTTATGCGCTTTTAAATTTCACCCTGCTAAGACGAACAATTTTCTCTGTAAGAGTTATCTCCCTATTCACTGTTTATCATGTGTGTGCATCTCCTTCGTAACAAAAAAAGATAGCGACAAAATTCTTTTTACAAATTGTTCGTTACATCCTCAGAAAATTTTGGCTAATTTGGATCGAAGCGATTCGATGAAATTTTATAGGAGTTATCTATCTTTACGGAATAAATTTGTCGGTATGTTTTTTTAACTCATAAACCGTTAACCGTATAACCCTGGAATGTTTTTATTTGAGTCCCCTGATTCCTAACTTAGAAAATTAGGTCAAGGTCAAAGGTCAAGGTCATATTTTAGATTTTCATATGTCTTTGATTTCCCTATAATTCTTGAATGGTTATAGATACAGAAAATTTAAGCAGTGAAAAATGTTAAGTACTTCAAGGGGCAACTTTTTTACATTATGACTATATTGATTTTACCATCATGTAAGGGACATAACTCCCATCGATGGTTTTTAAAAAGCCATATTTAGGCAAAACTCTTAAACAAAGGTCCTTGACCCATAGGGTCTTTTGCAATGACCTTGTGGAGCAATGACCTTGACGAAGGTCACAAGGTCAAAGGTCAAGGTCATCAAATTATGTGGTTTTGGCACTATTTAAACAGTTTTATGTGTGTTTGAATTTCAACCAACCAACCAACCAACCAACCAACCAACCAACCAACCAATCAATCAACCAACCAACCAACCAACCAATCAATCAATCAATCAATCAATCAATCAATCAATCAATCAATCAATCAATCAATCAATCAATCAATCAATGTTTCCGTTTCATGTGTTTGATACGGGATTCAAGGTCTCTTTTTTTTCGCTTGTTTTAATTGAGCCTATCAAACGTGTTTAACAAATATGTTTAACTAACGTGTTTAACCAACGTGTTTAACCAACCAACCAACCAACCAATCAATCAATCAATGCATGTTTCCGTTTCATGTGTTAAATACGGGATCCAAGATGGTTTTTTTTTCGCTCGTTTAAATTGAGCCTATCTAACGTGTTTAACCAGCCAACGTGTTTAACCAACGTGTTTAACCAACATGTTTAACCAACGTGTTTAACCAACATGTTTAACCAACGTGTTTAACCAACATGTTTAACCAACCAACCAACCAACCACCCAACCAATCAATCAATCAATCAATGCATGTTTCCGTTTCATGTGTTAAATACGGGATCCAAGATGGTTTTTTTCGCTCGTTTAAATTGAGCCTATCTAACGTGTTAACCAGCCAACGTGTTTAACCAACGTGTTTAACCAACATGTTTAACCAACGTGTTTAACCAACTTACCAACCAATCAATCAATCAATGCATGTTTGCGTTTCATGTGTTAAATACGGGATCCAAGATGGTTTTTTTCGCTTGTTTAAATTGAGCCTATCTAACGTGTTTAACCAGCCAACGTGTTTAACCAACATGTTTAACCAACCAACCACCCACCCAACCAATCAATCAATCAATCAATCAATGCATGTTTCCGTTTCGTGTGTTAAATACGGGATCCAAGATGTTTTTTTTTTCGCTTGTTTAAATTGAGCCTATCCAACGTGTTTAACCAGCCAACGTGTTTAACCAATATGTTTAACCAAGGTGTTTAACCAATATGTTTAACCAACGTGTTTAACCAATATGTTTAACCAACGTGTTTAACCAACCAACCAATCAATCAATCAATCAATGCATGTTTCCGTTTCATGTGTTAAATACGGGATCCAATTTTGAGCCTATCCAATGTGTTTAACCAACGTGTTTAACCAACCAACCAACCAATCAATCAATCAATGCATGTTTCCGTTTCATGTGTTAAATACGGGATCCGAGATGGTTTTTTTTTCGTTTGTTAAAATTGAGCCTATCAAACGTGTTTAACCAGCCAACGTGTTTAAACTACGTGTTTAACCGACATGTTTAACCAACCAACCAACCAACCAACCAACCAACCAACCAACCAACCAATAAATAAATCAATGCATGTTTCCGTTTCATGTGTTAAATACGGGATCCAAGATGTTTTTTTTCGCTTGTTTAAATTGAGCCTATCAAACGTGTTTAACCAGCCAACGTGTTTAAACTACGTGTTTAACCGACATGTTTAACCAACCAACCAACCAACCAACCAACCAACCAACCAATAAATAAATCAATGCATGTTTCCGTTTCATGTGTTAAATACGGGATCCAAGATGGTTTTTTTTCGATTGTTTAAATTGAGCCTATCAAACGTGTTTAACCAGCCAACGTGTTTAACCAGCCAACGTGTTAAACCAACATGTTTAACCAACGTGTTTAACCAACCAACCAACCAACCAATCAATCACTTAATGTATGTTTCCGTGTCATGCGTTTAATACGGGATGCAAGGTCTCTTGAGGTCTTTTTCCCCTTGTTCTAAGTGACCCTATCAAACGTGTTTAATCAACCAACCAACAAACCAACCAACCAACCAACCAATCAATCAACCAACTAATCAATCAATCAATATGTATGACTGTTTATTTATGACAGTTTATTGAAGGAACAAACTCTCAATTATTCAAGAAAATTTTTATTTTATTATTGTTCTTACGTCTCTTCTGAAAAAAAAATCCACATATTCTCTGAAACTACAAGTCCAATCGACCTGAAAATTTGCAGTCAGCAGGGCATACATGTACTGAAGGTTCATAAAAAAACTTTTTGCAGATATCTCTCAAGACTTTTCCTAGAAAAAAGAAATGGCAATGCAGTAAAAATCGCTTGCTAGGTCCGTCAATCTCAGTAAAAACCTACAAGAAAATGTCCGCTCCGAGATTGAAATACTAATCTGTGTTACAAACAGGTGCTGAAAAATGGACATTATCAAAAAATAATCATTAAATGTGTTTTAAAGTTACACCGGATCGATTAAATCCAAAACATGCACTGCTGGTGAACTGTGATCAAAATGTCAATTTCCTACAATGACAAAAGAAATTACATTGTGTACATTCCATCTCTATAGATGTTGTCTGTTCAAAGTCCCGACCTAAAAAGAAATAAAAAGACTAAGTTTTTCTTAATATAAACCCGCGTCACGTGATGTCTCCTCAATCTTGCGCGCGCGCTGTATCTAAAATAAAAGAAAAACTTTCCAAACTAAACATGAAACTTCTCCGGTAACATAATAATATAGACCCCATACCAAAGCAAACAAACAAACAAATAAACAAATACCCCCCCCCCCCCTTTTTTCCAAATCAATCAATAAAAAAAAAATCAATTATCCATTCATCAGAGGGGAAAGACTGCCTAACAATTGTTTTCAAAACAATTGCTTTATATTTATTATTAAGTCTTTCCACTTTTCTGTGGAAAGACTTATTGTATTTCTTCTGATTATTATTATTATTATTATTATTATTTTTTTTTTTTTTCCGCCAAATTTTGTTCTTGCGATAAATGTTTGTTTCGCAATATGTCGCTTAGATATTTTTCATATTGTATCGTATAGTTTATGCGCTTTTAAATTTCACCCTGCTAAGACGAACAATTTTCTCTGTAAGAGTTATCTCCCTATTCACTGTTTATCATGTGTGTGCATCTCCTTCGTAACAAAAAAAGATAGCGACAAAATTCTTTTTACAAATTGTTCGTTACATCCTCAGAAAATTTTGGCTAATTTGGATCGAAGCGATTCGATGAAATTTTATAGGAGTTATCTATCTTTACGGAATAAATTTGTCGGTATGTTTTTTTAACTCATAAACCGTTAACCGTATAACCCTGGAATGTTTTTATTTGAGTCCCCTGATTCCTAACTTAGAAAATTAGGTCAAGGTCAAAGGTCAAGGTCATATTTTAGATTTTCATATGTCTTTGATTTCCCTATAATTCTTGAATGGTTATAGATACAGAAAATTTAAGCAGTGAAAAATGTTAAGTACTTCAAGGGGCAACTTTTTTACATTATGACTATATTGATTTTACCATCATGTAAGGGACATAACTCCCATCGATGGTTTTTAAAAAGCCATATTTAGGCAAAACTCTTAAACAAAGGTCCTTGACCCATAGGGTCTTTTGCAATGACCTTGTGGAGCAATGACCTTGACGAAGGTCACAAGGTCAAAGGTCAAGGTCATCAAATTATGTGGTTTTGGCACTATTTAAACAGTTTTATGTGTGTTTGAATTTCAACCAACCAACCAACCAACCAACCAACCAACCAACCAACCAATCAATCAACCAACCAACCAACCAACCAATCAATCAATCAATCAATCAATCAATCAATCAATCAATCAATCAATCAATCAATCAATCAATCAATCAATGTTTCCGTTTCATGTGTTTGATACGGGATTCAAGGTCTCTTTTTTTTCGCTTGTTTTAATTGAGCCTATCAAACGTGTTTAACAAATATGTTTAACTAACGTGTTTAACCAACGTGTTTAACCAACCAACCAACCAACCAATCAATCAATCAATGCATGTTTCCGTTTCATGTGTTAAATACGGGATCCAAGATGGTTTTTTTTTCGCTCGTTTAAATTGAGCCTATCTAACGTGTTTAACCAGCCAACGTGTTTAACCAACGTGTTTAACCAACATGTTTAACCAACGTGTTTAACCAACATGTTTAACCAACGTGTTTAACCAACATGTTTAACCAACCAACCAACCAACCACCCAACCAATCAATCAATCAATCAATGCATGTTTCCGTTTCATGTGTTAAATACGGGATCCAAGATGGTTTTTTTCGCTCGTTTAAATTGAGCCTATCTAACGTGTTAACCAGCCAACGTGTTTAACCAACGTGTTTAACCAACATGTTTAACCAACGTGTTTAACCAACTTACCAACCAATCAATCAATCAATGCATGTTTGCGTTTCATGTGTTAAATACGGGATCCAAGATGGTTTTTTTCGCTTGTTTAAATTGAGCCTATCTAACGTGTTTAACCAGCCAACGTGTTTAACCAACATGTTTAACCAACCAACCACCCACCCAACCAATCAATCAATCAATCAATCAATGCATGTTTCCGTTTCGTGTGTTAAATACGGGATCCAAGATGTTTTTTTTTTCGCTTGTTTAAATTGAGCCTATCCAACGTGTTTAACCAGCCAACGTGTTTAACCAATATGTTTAACCAAGGTGTTTAACCAATATGTTTAACCAACGTGTTTAACCAATATGTTTAACCAACGTGTTTAACCAACCAACCAATCAATCAATCAATCAATGCATGTTTCCGTTTCATGTGTTAAATACGGGATCCAATTTTGAGCCTATCCAATGTGTTTAACCAACGTGTTTAACCAACCAACCAACCAATCAATCAATCAATGCATGTTTCCGTTTCATGTGTTAAATACGGGATCCGAGATGGTTTTTTTTTCGTTTGTTAAAATTGAGCCTATCAAACGTGTTTAACCAGCCAACGTGTTTAAACTACGTGTTTAACCGACATGTTTAACCAACCAACCAACCAACCAACCAACCAACCAACCAACCAACCAATAAATAAATCAATGCATGTTTCCGTTTCATGTGTTAAATACGGGATCCAAGATGTTTTTTTTCGCTTGTTTAAATTGAGCCTATCAAACGTGTTTAACCAGCCAACGTGTTTAAACTACGTGTTTAACCGACATGTTTAACCAACCAACCAACCAACCAACCAACCAACCAACCAATAAATAAATCAATGCATGTTTCCGTTTCATGTGTTAAATACGGGATCCAAGATGGTTTTTTTTCGATTGTTTAAATTGAGCCTATCAAACGTGTTTAACCAGCCAACGTGTTTAACCAGCCAACGTGTTAAACCAACATGTTTAACCAACGTGTTTAACCAACCAACCAACCAACCAATCAATCACTTAATGTATGTTTCCGTGTCATGCGTTTAATACGGGATGCAAGGTCTCTTGAGGTCTTTTTCCCCTTGTTCTAAGTGACCCTATCAAACGTGTTTAATCAACCAACCAACAAACCAACCAACCAACCAACCAATCAATCAACCAACTAATCAATCAATCAATATGTATGACTGTTTATTTATGACAGTTTATTGAAGGAACAAACTCTCAATTATTCAAGAAAATTTTTATTTTATTATTGTTCTTACGTCTCTTCTGAAAAAAAAATCCACATATTCTCTGAAACTACAAGTCCAATCGACCTGAAAATTTGCAGTCAGCAGGGCATACATGTACTGAAGGTTCATAAAAAAACTTTTTGCAGATATCTCTCAAGACTTTTCCTAGAAAAAAGAAATGGCAATGCAGTAAAAATCGCTTGCTAGGTCCGTCAATCTCAGTAAAAACCTACAAGAAAATGTCCGCTCCGAGATTGAAATACTAATCTGTGTTACAAACAGGTGCTGAAAAATGGACATTATCAAAAAATAATCATTAAATGTGTTTTAAAGTTACACCGGATCGATTAAATCCAAAACATGCACTGCTGGTGAACTGTGATCAAAATGTCAATTTCCTACAATGACAAAAGAAATTACATTGTGTACATTCCATCTCTATAGATGTTGTCTGTTCAAAGTCCCGACCTAAAAAGAAATAAAAAGACTAAGTTTTTCTTAATATAAACCCGCGTCACGTGATGTCTCCTCAATCTTGCGCGCGCGCTGTATCTAAAATAAAAGAAAAACTTTCCAAACTAAACATGAAACTTCTCCGGTAACATAATAATATAGACCCCATACCAAAGCAAACAAACAAACAAATAAACAAATACCCCCCCCCCCCTTTTTTCCAAATCAATCAATAAAAAAAAAATCAATTATCCATTCATCAGAGGGGAAAGACTGCCTAACAATTGTTTTCAAAACAATTGCTTTATATTTATTATTAAGTCTTTCCACTTTTCTGTGGAAAGACTTATTGTATTTCTTCTGATTATTATTATTATTATTATTATTATTTTTTTTTTTTTTCCGCCAAATTTTGTTCTTGCGATAAATGTTTGTTTCGCAATATGTCGCTTAGATATTTTTCATATTGTATCGTATAGTTTATGCGCTTTTAAATTTCACCCTGCTAAGACGAACAATTTTCTCTGTAAGAGTTATCTCCCTATTCACTGTTTATCATGTGTGTGCATCTCCTTCGTAACAAAAAAAGATAGCGACAAAATTCTTTTTACAAATTGTTCGTTACATCCTCAGAAAATTTTGGCTAATTTGGATCGAAGCGATTCGATGAAATTTTATAGGAGTTATCTATCTTTACGGAATAAATTTGTCGGTATGTTTTTTTAACTCATAAACCGTTAACCGTATAACCCTGGAATGTTTTTATTTGAGTCCCCTGATTCCTAACTTAGAAAATTAGGTCAAGGTCAAAGGTCAAGGTCATATTTTAGATTTTCATATGTCTTTGATTTCCCTATAATTCTTGAATGGTTATAGATACAGAAAATTTAAGCAGTGAAAAATGTTAAGTACTTCAAGGGGCAACTTTTTTACATTATGACTATATTGATTTTACCATCATGTAAGGGACATAACTCCCATCGATGGTTTTTAAAAAGCCATATTTAGGCAAAACTCTTAAACAAAGGTCCTTGACCCATAGGGTCTTTTGCAATGACCTTGTGGAGCAATGACCTTGACGAAGGTCACAAGGTCAAAGGTCAAGGTCATCAAATTATGTGGTTTTGGCACTATTTAAACAGTTTTATGTGTGTTTGAATTTCAACCAACCAACCAACCAACCAACCAACCAACCAACCAACCAATCAATCAACCAACCAACCAACCAACCAATCAATCAATCAATCAATCAATCAATCAATCAATCAATCAATCAATCAATCAATCAATCAATCAATCAATGTTTCCGTTTCATGTGTTTGATACGGGATTCAAGGTCTCTTTTTTTTCGCTTGTTTTAATTGAGCCTATCAAACGTGTTTAACAAATATGTTTAACTAACGTGTTTAACCAACGTGTTTAACCAACCAACCAACCAACCAATCAATCAATCAATGCATGTTTCCGTTTCATGTGTTAAATACGGGATCCAAGATGGTTTTTAGATGGTTTTTTTTTCGCTCGTTTAAATTGAGCCTATCTAACGTGTTTAACCAGCCAACGTGTTTAACCAACGTGTTTAACCAACATGTTTAACCAACGTGTTTAACCAACATGTTTAACCAACGTGTTTAACCAACATGTTTAACCAACCAACCAACCAACCACCCAACCAATCAATCAATCAATCAATGCATGTTTCCGTTTCATGTGTTAAATACGGGATCCAAGATGGTTTTTTTCGCTCGTTTAAATTGAGCCTATCTAACGTGTTAACCAGCCAACGTGTTTAACCAACGTGTTTAACCAACATGTTTAACCAACGTGTTTAACCAACTTACCAACCAATCAATCAATCAATGCATGTTTGCGTTTCATGTGTTAAATACGGGATCCAAGATGGTTTTTTTCGCTTGTTTAAATTGAGCCTATCTAACGTGTTTAACCAGCCAACGTGTTTAACCAACATGTTTAACCAACCAACCACCCACCCAACCAATCAATCAATCAATCAATCAATGCATGTTTCCGTTTCGTGTGTTAAATACGGGATCCAAGATGTTTTTTTTTTCGCTTGTTTAAATTGAGCCTATCCAACGTGTTTAACCAGCCAACGTGTTTAACCAATATGTTTAACCAAGGTGTTTAACCAATATGTTTAACCAACGTGTTTAACCAATATGTTTAACCAACGTGTTTAACCAACCAACCAATCAATCAATCAATCAATGCATGTTTCCGTTTCATGTGTTAAATACGGGATCCAATTTTGAGCCTATCCAATGTGTTTAACCAACGTGTTTAACCAACCAACCAACCAATCAATCAATCAATGCATGTTTCCGTTTCATGTGTTAAATACGGGATCCGAGATGGTTTTTTTTTCGTTTGTTAAAATTGAGCCTATCAAACGTGTTTAACCAGCCAACGTGTTTAAACTACGTGTTTAACCGACATGTTTAACCAACCAACCAACCAACCAACCAACCAACCAACCAACCAATAAATAAATCAATGCATGTTTCCGTTTCATGTGTTAAATACGGGATCCAAGATGTTTTTTTTCGCTTGTTTAAATTGAGCCTATCAAACGTGTTTAACCAGCCAACGTGTTTAAACTACGTGTTTAACCGACATGTTTAACCAACCAACCAACCAACCAACCAACCAACCAACCAATAAATAAATCAATGCATGTTTCCGTTTCATGTGTTAAATACGGGATCCAAGATGGTTTTTTTTCGATTGTTTAAATTGAGCCTATCAAACGTGTTTAACCAGCCAACGTGTTTAACCAGCCAACGTGTTAAACCAACATGTTTAACCAACGTGTTTAACCAACCAACCAACCAACCAATCAATCACTTAATGTATGTTTCCGTGTCATGCGTTTAATACGGGATGCAAGGTCTCTTGAGGTCTTTTTCCCCTTGTTCTAAGTGACCCTATCAAACGTGTTTAATCAACCAACCAACACCAACCAACCAACCAACCAATCAATCAACCAACTAATCAATCAATCAATATGTATGACTGTTTATTTATGACAGTTTATTGAAGGAACAAACTCTCAATTATTCAAGAAAATTTTTATTTTATTATTGTTCTTACGTCTCTTCTGAAAAAAAAATCCACATATTCTCTGAAACTACAAGTCCAATCGACCTGAAAATTTGCAGTCAGCAGGGCATACATGTACTGAAGGTTCATAAAAAAACTTTTTGCAGATATCTCTCAAGACTTTTCCTAGAAAAAAGAAATGGCAATGCAGTAAAAATCGCTTGCTAGGTCCGTCAATCTCAGTAAAAACCTACAAGAAAATGTCCGCTCCGAGATTGAAATACTAATCTGTGTTACAAACAGGTGCTGAAAAATGGACATTATCAAAAAATAATCATTAAATGTGTTTTAAAGTTACACCGGATCGATTAAATCCAAAACATGCACTGCTGGTGAACTGTGATCAAAATGTCAATTTCCTACAATGACAAAAGAAATTACATTGTGTACATTCCATCTCTATAGATGTTGTCTGTTCAAAGTCCCGACCTAAAAAGAAATAAAAAGACTAAGTTTTTCTTAATATAAACCCGCGTCACGTGATGTCTCCTCAATCTTGCGCGCGCGCTGTATCTAAAATAAAAGAAAAACTTTCCAAACTAAACATGAAACTTCTCCGGTAACATAATAATATAGACCCCATACCAAAGCAAACAAACAAACAAATAAACAAATACCCCCCCCCCCCTTTTTTCCAAATCAATCAATAAAAAAAAAATCAATTATCCATTCATCAGAGGGGAAAGACTGCCTAACAATTGTTTTCAAAACAATTGCTTTATATTTATTATTAAGTCTTTCCACTTTTCTGTGGAAAGACTTATTGTATTTCTTCTGATTATTATTATTATTATTATTATTATTTTTTTTTTTTTTCCGCCAAATTTTGTTCTTGCGATAAATGTTTGTTTCGCAATATGTCGCTTAGATATTTTTCATATTGTATCGTATAGTTTATGCGCTTTTAAATTTCACCCTGCTAAGACGAACAATTTTCTCTGTAAGAGTTATCTCCCTATTCACTGTTTATCATGTGTGTGCATCTCCTTCGTAACAAAAAAAGATAGCGACAAAATTCTTTTTACAAATTGTTCGTTACATCCTCAGAAAAT
This sequence comes from Mytilus galloprovincialis, assembly GCF_965363235.1. Taxonomy (NCBI): domain Eukaryota; kingdom Metazoa; phylum Mollusca; class Bivalvia; order Mytilida; family Mytilidae; genus Mytilus; species Mytilus galloprovincialis. The sequence goes on from NC_134839.1 coordinate 53,122,946, forward strand.
TTTGGCTAATTTGGATCGAAGCGATTCGATGAAATTTTATAGGAGTTATCTATCTTTACGGAATAAATTTGTCGGTATGTTTTTTTAACTCATAAACCGTTAACCGTATAACCCTGGAATGTTTTTATTTGAGTCCCCTGATTCCTAACTTAGAAAATTAGGTCAAGGTCAAAGGTCAAGGTCATATTTTAGATTTTCATATGTCTTTGATTTCCCTATAATTCTTGAATGGTTATAGATACAGAAAATTTAAGCAGTGAAAAATGTTAAGTACTTCAAGGGGCAACTTTTTTACATTATGACTATATTGATTTTACCATCATGTAAGGGACATAACTCCCATCGATGGTTTTTAAAAAGCCATATTTAGGCAAAACTCTTAAACAAAGGTCCTTGACCCATAGGGTCTTTTGCAATGACCTTGTGGAGCAATGACCTTGACGAAGGTCACAAGGTCAAAGGTCAAGGTCATCAAATTATGTGGTTTTGGCACTATTTAAACAGTTTTATGTGTGTTTGAATTTCAACAACCAACCAACCAACCAACCAACCAACCAACCAACCAACCAACCAACCAACCAATCAATCAACCAACCAACCAACCAACCAATCAATCAATCAATCAATCAATCAATCAATCAATCAATCAATCAATCAATCAATCAATCAATCAATCAATGTTTCCGTTTCATGTGTTTGATACGGGATTCAAGGTCTCTTTTTTTTCGCTTGTTTTAATTGAGCCTATCAAACGTGTTTAACAAATATGTTTAACTAACGTGTTTAACCAACGTGTTTACCAACCAACCAACCAACCAATCAATCAATCAATGCATGTTTCCGTTTCATGTGTTAAATACGGGATCCAAGATGGTTTTTTTTTCGCTCGTTTAAATTGAGCCTATCTAACGTGTTTAACCAGCCAACGTGTTTAACCAACGTGTTTAACCAACATGTTTAACCAACGTGTTTAACCAACATGTTTAACCAACGTGTTTAACCAACATGTTTAACCAACCAACCAACCAACCACCCAACCAATCAATCAATCAATCAATGCATGTTTCCGTTTCATGTGTTAAATACGGGATCCAAGATGGTTTTTTTCGCTCGTTTAAATTGAGCCTATCTAACGTGTTAACCAGCCAACGTGTTTAACCAACGTGTTTAACCAACATGTTTAACCAACGTGTTTAACCAACTTACCAACCAATCAATCAATCAATGCATGTTTGCGTTTCATGTGTTAAATACGGGATCCAAGATGGTTTTTTTCGCTTGTTTAAATTGAGCCTATCTAACGTGTTTAACCAGCCAACGTGTTTAACCAACATGTTTAACCAACCAACCACCCACCCAACCAATCAATCAATCAATCAATCAATGCATGTTTCCGTTTCGTGTGTTAAATACGGGATCCAAGATGTTTTTTTTTTCGCTTGTTTAAATTGAGCCTATCCAACGTGTTTAACCAGCCAACGTGTTTAACCAATATGTTTAACCAAGGTGTTTAACCAATATGTTTAACCAACGTGTTTAACCAATATGTTTAACCAACGTGTTTAACCAACCAACCAATCAATCAATCAATCAATGCATGTTTCCGTTTCATGTGTTAAATACGGGATCCAATTTTGAGCCTATCCAATGTGTTTAACCAACGTGTTTAACCAACCAACCAACCAATCAATCAATCAATGCATGTTTCCGTTTCATGTGTTAAATACGGGATCCGAGATGGTTTTTTTTTCGTTTGTTAAAATTGAGCCTATCAAACGTGTTTAACCAGCCAACGTGTTTAAACTACGTGTTTAACCGACATGTTTAACCAACCAACCAACCAACCAACCAACCAACCAACCAACCAATAAATAAATCAATGCATGTTTCCGTTTCATGTGTTAAATACGGGATCCAAGATGTTTTTTTTCGCTTGTTTAAATTGAGCCTATCAAACGTGTTTAACCAGCCAACGTGTTTAAACTACGTGTTTAACCGACATGTTTAACCAACCAACCAACCAACCAACCAACCAACCAACCAATAAATAAATCAATGCATGTTTCCGTTTCATGTGTTAAATACGGGATCCAAGATGGTTTTTTTTCGATTGTTTAAATTGAGCCTATCAAACGTGTTTAACCAGCCAACGTGTTTAACCAGCCAACGTGTTAAACCAACATGTTTAACCAACGTGTTTAACCAACCAACCAACCAACCAATCAATCACTTAATGTATGTTTCCGTGTCATGCGTTTAATACGGGATGCAAGGTCTCTTGAGGTCTTTTTCCCCTTGTTCTAAGTGACCCTATCAAACGTGTTTAATCAACCAACCAACAAACCAACCAACCAACCAACCAATCAATCAACCAACTAATCAATCAATCAATATGTATGACTGTTTATTTATGACAGTTTATTGAAGGAACAAACTCTCAATTATTCAAGAAAATTTTTATTTTATTATTGTTCTTACGTCTCTTCTGAAAAAAAAATCCACATATTCTCTGAAACTACAAGTCCAATCGACCTGAAAATTTGCAGTCAGCAGGGCATACATGTACTGAAGGTTCATAAAAAAACTTTTTGCAGATATCTCTCAAGACTTTTCCTAGAAAAAAGAAATGGCAATGCAGTAAAAATCGCTTGCTAGGTCCGTCAATCTCAGTAAAAACCTACAAGAAAATGTCCGCTCCGAGATTGAAATACTAATCTGTGTTACAAACAGGTGCTGAAAAATGGACATTATCAAAAAATAATCATTAAATGTGTTTTAAAGTTACACCGGATCGATTAAATCCAAAACATGCACTGCTGGTGAACTGTGATCAAAATGTCAATTTCCTACAATGACAAAAGAAATTACATTGTGTACATTCCATCTCTATAGATGTTGTCTGTTCAAAGTCCCGACCTAAAAAGAAATAAAAAGACTAAGTTTTTCTTAATATAAACCCGCGTCACGTGATGTCTCCTCAATCTTGCGCGCGCGCTGTATCTAAAATAAAAGAAAAACTTTCCAAACTAAACATGAAACTTCTCCGGTAACATAATAATATAGACCCCATACCAAAGCAAACAAACAAACAAATAAACAAATACCCCCCCCCCCCCTTTTTTCCAAATCAATCAATAAAAAAAAAATCAATTATCCATTCATCAGAGGGGAAAGACTGCCTAACAATTGTTTTCAAAACAATTGCTTTATATTTATTATTAAGTCTTTCCACTTTTCTGTGGAAAGACTTATTGTATTTCTTCTGATTATTATTATTAAGTCTTTCCACTTTTCTGTGGAAAGACTTATTGTTTTTCTTCTGATTATTATTATTATTATTATTTTTTTTTTCCGCCAAATTTTGTTCTTGCGATAAATGTTTGTTTCGCAATATGTCGCTTAGATATTTCTCATATGGTATCGTATAGTTTATGCGCTTTTAAATTTTACCCTGCTAAGCCGAACCATTTTCTTTGTAAGAGTTATCTCCCTATTCACTGTTTATCATCTGTGTGCATCTCCTTCGTAACAAAAAAAGATAGCGACAAAATTCTTTTTACAAATTGTTCGTTACATCCTCAGTAATTTTTGGCGCATTTGGATCGAAGCGATTCGATGAAATTTTATAGGAGTTATCTACCTTTACAAAATAAATTTGTCGGTATGTTTAGTTAACTCATAAACCGTTAACCGTATAACCCTGGAATGTTTTTATTTGAGTCCAATGGGTCCCAACTTAGAAAATGAGGTCAAGGTCAAAGGTCAAGGTCAAGTTCTAAATTGTGACTTTTGCTTGTTTTTGCATTTTCTCCGACACTTTGAGAGATACACATAAAAGAACAAGTGCAAAATGTCAGCTTTATTGTAATGAAGATATGTTACATTTAGTCTTATACAATTAAATGGCATCTTATAGGAGTTGGTGCCCCTGAAATGTCTTGATATGAAGTTATTTGATTATAACTTCAATTAAGTTCATTATAAAGACATTTGACCTCATACAAAAGGTTAAGTGACTAATGACCTTGAAAAATGGCTACCGGAAGTGACCTTTAGAAAACCGGAAGTAGCTATTTTTGCAATTTCTTTCACCTAAAAGTACCCAGAATCCATATATTTTGTCATATAGATACATGAACAGATTACTGAAGACTAAAAATGACTTCCAACAAACCGGAAGTGGCCAATTATCTCCCATTCTACATACAAAAGTATATAGAAACTATATATTTTTGGAATCAGTGTGAAAGAAGCTATCATATGAGACCGGATGTGACATTAATTTCACCGGAAGTAGCATATTATCTCCCTTATATCACTCAAAAATATAATTAAACCATCATTTATCGCATCAGTATAAAGAAACTACCTTCTTATCCAAATTACTTTAGTTTGGAAAGACTTTCAATTGTTCTCTGAACAATTGGTTTTTAATTATTATTATTATTATTTTTTTTTTTTTTCCGCCAAATTTTGTTCTTGCGATAAATGTTTGTTTCGCAATATGTCGCTTAGATATTTTTCATATTGTATCGTATAGTTTATGCGCTTTTAAATTTCACCCTGCTAAGACGAACAATTTTCTCTGTAAGAGTTATCTCCCTATTCACTGTTTATCATGTGTGTGCATCTCCTTCGTAACAAAAAAAGATAGCGACAAAATTCTTTTTACAAATTGTTCGTTACATCCTCAGAAAATTTTGGCTAATTTGGATCGAAGCGATTCGATGAAATTTTATAGGAGTTATCTATCTTTACGGAATAAATTTGTCGGTATGTTTTTTTAACTCATAAACCGTTAACCGTATAACCCTGGAATGTTTTTATTTGAGTCCCCTGATTCCTAACTTAGAAAATTAGGTCAAGGTCAAAGGTCAAGGTCATATTTTAGATTTTCATATGTCTTTGATTTCCCTATAATTCTTGAATGGTTATAGATACAGAAAATTTAAGCAGTGAAAAATGTTAAGTACTTCAAGGGGCAACTTTTTTACATTATGACTATATTGATTTTACCATCATGTAAGGGACATAACTCCCATCGATGGTTTTTAAAAAGCCATATTTAGGCAAAACTCTTAAACAAAGGTCCTTGACCCATAGGGTCTTTTGCAATGACCTTGTGGAGCAATGACCTTGACGAAGGTCACAAGGTCAAAGGTCAAGGTCATCAAATTATGTGGTTTTGGCACTATTTAAACAGTTTTATGTGTGTTTGAATTTCAACCAACCAACCAACCAACCAACCAACCAACCAACCAACCAACCAACCAACCAATCAATCAACCAACCAACCAACCAACCAATCAATCAATCAATCAATCAATCAATCAATCAATCAATCAATCAATCAATCAATCAATCAATCAATCAATGTTTCCGTTTCATGTGTTTGATACGGGATTCAAGGTCTCTTTTTTTTCGCTTGTTTTAATTGAGCCTATCAAACGTGTTTAACAAATATGTTTAACTAACGTGTTTAACCAACGTGTTTAACCAACCAACCAACCAACCAATCAATCAATCAATGCATGTTTCCGTTTCATGTGTTAAATACGGGATCCAAGATGGTTTTTTTTTCGCTCGTTTAAATTGAGCCTATCTAACGTGTTTAACCAGCCAACGTGTTTAACCAACGTGTTTAACCAACATGTTTAACCAACGTGTTTAACCAACATGTTTAACCAACGTGTTTAACCAACATGTTTAACCAACCAACCAACCAACCACCCAACCAATCAATCAATCAATCAATGCATGTTTCCGTTTCATGTGTTAAATACGGGATCCAAGATGGTTTTTTTCGCTCGTTTAAATTGAGCCTATCTAACGTGTTAACCAGCCAACGTGTTTAACCAACGTGTTTAACCAACATGTTTAACCAACGTGTTTAACCAACTTACCAACCAATCAATCAATCAATGCATGTTTGCGTTTCATGTGTTAAATACGGGATCCAAGATGGTTTTTTTCGCTTGTTTAAATTGAGCCTATCTAACGTGTTTAACCAGCCAACGTGTTTAACCAACATGTTTAACCAACCAACCACCCACCCAACCAATCAATCAATCAATCAATCAATGCATGTTTCCGTTTCGTGTGTTAAATACGGGATCCAAGATGTTTTTTTTTTCGCTTGTTTAAATTGAGCCTATCCAACGTGTTTAACCAGCCAACGTGTTTAACCAATATGTTTAACCAAGGTGTTTAACCAATATGTTTAACCAACGTGTTTAACCAATATGTTTAACCAACGTGTTTAACCAACCAACCAATCAATCAATCAATCAATGCATGTTTCCGTTTCATGTGTTAAATACGGGATCCAATTTTGAGCCTATCCAATGTGTTTAACCAACGTGTTTAACCAACCAACCAACCAATCAATCAATCAATGCATGTTTCCGTTTCATGTGTTAAATACGGGATCCGAGATGGTTTTTTTTTCGTTTGTTAAAATTGAGCCTATCAAACGTGTTTAACCAGCCAACGTGTTTAAACTACGTGTTTAACCGACATGTTTAACCAACCAACCAACCAACCAACCAACCAACCAACCAACCAATAAATAAATCAATGCATGTTTCCGTTTCATGTGTTAAATACGGGATCCAAGATGTTTTTTTTCGCTTGTTTAAATTGAGCCTATCAAACGTGTTTAACCAGCCAACGTGTTTAAACTACGTGTTTAACCGACATGTTTAACCAACCAACCAACCAACCAACCAACCAACCAACCAATAAATAAATCAATGCATGTTTCCGTTTCATGTGTTAAATACGGGATCCAAGATGGTTTTTTTTCGATTGTTTAAATTGAGCCTATCAAACGTGTTTAACCAGCCAACGTGTTTAACCAGCCAACGTGTTAAACCAACATGTTTAACCAACGTGTTTAACCAACCAACCAACCAACCAATCAATCACTTAATGTATGTTTCCGTGTCATGCGTTTAATACGGGATGCAAGGTCTCTTGAGGTCTTTTTCCCCTTGTTCTAAGTGACCCTATCAAACGTGTTTAATCAACCAACCAACAAACCAACCAACCAACCAACCAATCAATCAACCAACTAATCAATCAATCAATATGTATGACTGTTTATTTATGACAGTTTATTGAAGGAACAAACTCTCAATTATTCAAGAAAATTTTTATTTTATTATTGTTCTTACGTCTCTTCTGAAAAAAAAATCCACATATTCTCTGAAACTACAAGTCCAATCGACCTGAAAATTTGCAGTCAGCAGGGCATACATGTACTGAAGGTTCATAAAAAAACTTTTTGCAGATATCTCTCAAGACTTTTCCTAGAAAAAAGAAATGGCAATGCAGTAAAAATCGCTTGCTAGGTCCGTCAATCTCAGTAAAAACCTACAAGAAAATGTCCGCTCCGAGATTGAAATACTAATCTGTGTTACAAACAGGTGCTGAAAAATGGACATTATCAAAAAATAATCATTAAATGTGTTTTAAAGTTACACCGGATCGATTAAATCCAAAACATGCACTGCTGGTGAACTGTGATCAAAATGTCAATTTCCTACAATGACAAAAGAAATTACATTGTGTACATTCCATCTCTATAGATGTTGTCTGTTCAAAGTCCCGACCTAAAAAGAAATAAAAAGACTAAGTTTTTCTTAATATAAACCCGCGTCACGTGATGTCTCCTCAATCTTGCGCGCGCGCTGTATCTAAAATAAAAGAAAAACTTTCCAAACTAAACATGAAACTTCTCCGGTAACATAATAATATAGACCCCATACCAAAGCAAACAAACAAACAAATAAACAAATACCCCCCCCCCCCTTTTTTCCAAATCAATCAATAAAAAAAAAATCAATTATCCATTCATCAGAGGGGAAAGACTGCCTAACAATTGTTTTCAAAACAATTGCTTTATATTTATTATTAAGTCTTTCCACTTTTCTGTGGAAAGACTTATTGTATTTCTTCTGATTATTATTATTATTATTATTATTATTTTTTTTTTTTTTCCGCCAAATTTTGTTCTTGCGATAAATGTTTGTTTCGCAATATGTCGCTTAGATATTTTTCATATTGTATCGTATAGTTTATGCGCTTTTAAATTTCACCCTGCTAAGACGAACAATTTTCTCTGTAAGAGTTATCTCCCTATTCACTGTTTATCATGTGTGTGCATCTCCTTCGTAACAAAAAAAGATAGCGACAAAATTCTTTTTACAAATTGTTCGTTACATCCTCAGAAAATTTTGGCTAATTTGGATCGAAGCGATTCGATGAAATTTTATAGGAGTTATCTATCTTTACGGAATAAATTTGTCGGTATGTTTTTTTAACTCATAAACCGTTAACCGTATAACCCTGGAATGTTTTTATTTGAGTCCCCTGATTCCTAACTTAGAAAATTAGGTCAAGGTCAAAGGTCAAGGTCATATTTTAGATTTTCATATGTCTTTGATTTCCCTATAATTCTTGAATGGTTATAGATACAGAAAATTTAAGCAGTGAAAAATGTTAAGTACTTCAAGGGGCAACTTTTTTACATTATGACTATATTGATTTTACCATCATGTAAGGGACATAACTCCCATCGATGGTTTTTAAAAAGCCATATTTAGGCAAAACTCTTAAACAAAGGTCCTTGACCCATAGGGTCTTTTGCAATGACCTTGTGGAGCAATGACCTTGACGAAGGTCACAAGGTCAAAGGTCAAGGTCATCAAATTATGTGGTTTTGGCACTATTTAAACAGTTTTATGTGTGTTTGAATTTCAACCAACCAACCAACCAACCAACCAACCAACCAACCAACCAACCAACCAACCAATCAATCAACCAACCAACCAACCAACCAATCAATCAATCAATCAATCAATCAATCAATCAATCAATCAATCAATCAATCAATCAATCAATCAATCAATGTTTCCGTTTCATGTGTTTGATACGGGATTCAAGGTCTCTTTTTTTTCGCTTGTTTTAATTGAGCCTATCAAACGTGTTTAACAAATATGTTTAACTAACGTGTTTAACCAACGTGTTTAACCAACCAACCAACCAACCAATCAATCAATCAATGCATGTTTCCGTTTCATGTGTTAAATACGGGATCCAAGATGGTTTTTTTTTCGCTCGTTTAAATTGAGCCTATCTAACGTGTTTAACCAGCCAACGTGTTTAACCAACGTGTTTAACCAACATGTTTAACCAACGTGTTTAACCAACATGTTTAACCAACGTGTTTAACCAACATGTTTAACCAACCAACCAACCAACCACCCAACCAATCAATCAATCAATCAATGCATGTTTCCGTTTCATGTGTTAAATACGGGATCCAAGATGGTTTTTTTCGCTCGTTTAAATTGAGCCTATCTAACGTGTTAACCAGCCAACGTGTTTAACCAACGTGTTTAACCAACATGTTTAACCAACGTGTTTAACCAACTTACCAACCAATCAATCAATCAATGCATGTTTGCGTTTCATGTGTTAAATACGGGATCCAAGATGGTTTTTTTCGCTTGTTTAAATTGAGCCTATCTAACGTGTTTAACCAGCCAACGTGTTTAACCAACATGTTTAACCAACCAACCACCCACCCAACCAATCAATCAATCAATCAATCAATGCATGTTTCCGTTTCGTGTGTTAAATACGGGATCCAAGATGTTTTTTTTTTCGCTTGTTTAAATTGAGCCTATCCAACGTGTTTAACCAGCCAACGTGTTTAACCAATATGTTTAACCAAGGTGTTTAACCAATATGTTTAACCAACGTGTTTAACCAATATGTTTAACCAACGTGTTTAACCAACCAACCAATCAATCAATCAATCAATGCATGTTTCCGTTTCATGTGTTAAATACGGGATCCAATTTTGAGCCTATCCAATGTGTTTAACCAACGTGTTTAACCAACCAACCAACCAATCAATCAATCAATGCATGTTTCCGTTTCATGTGTTAAATACGGGATCCGAGATGGTTTTTTTTTCGTTTGTTAAAATTGAGCCTATCAAACGTGTTTAACCAGCCAACGTGTTTAAACTACGTGTTTAACCGACATGTTTAACCAACCAACCAACCAACCAACCAACCAACCAACCAACCAATAAATAAATCAATGCATGTTTCCGTTTCATGTGTTAAATACGGGATCCAAGATGTTTTTTTTCGCTTGTTTAAATTGAGCCTATCAAACGTGTTTAACCAGCCAACGTGTTTAAACTACGTGTTTAACCGACATGTTTAACCAACCAACCAACCAACCAACCAACCAACCAACCAATAAATAAATCAATGCATGTTTCCGTTTCATGTGTTAAATACGGGATCCAAGATGGTTTTTTTTCGATTGTTTAAATTGAGCCTATCAAACGTGTTTAACCAGCCAACGTGTTTAACCAGCCAACGTGTTAAACCAACATGTTTAACCAACGTGTTTAACCAACCAACCAACCAACCAATCAATCACTTAATGTATGTTTCCGTGTCATGCGTTTAATACGGGATGCAAGGTCTCTTGAGGTCTTTTTCCCCTTGTTCTAAGTGACCCTATCAAACGTGTTTAATCAACCAACCAACACCAACCAACCAACCAACCAATCAATCAACCAACTAATCAATCAATCAATATGTATGACTGTTTATTTATGACAGTTTATTGAAGGAACAAACTCTCAATTATTCAAGAAAATTTTTATTTTATTATTGTTCTTACGTCTCTTCTGAAAAAAAAATCCACATATTCTCTGAAACTACAAGTCCAATCGACCTGAAAATTTGCAGTCAGCAGGGCATACATGTACTGAAGGTTCATAAAAAAACTTTTTGCAGATATCTCTCAAGACTTTTCCTAGAAAAAAGAAATGGCAATGCAGTAAAAATCGCTTGCTAGGTCCGTCAATCTCAGTAAAAACCTACAAGAAAATGTCCGCTCCGAGATTGAAATACTAATCTGTGTTACAAACAGGTGCTGAAAAATGGACATTATCAAAAAATAATCATTAAATGTGTTTTAAAGTTACACCGGATCGATTAAATCCAAAACATGCACTGCTGGTGAACTGTGATCAAAATGTCAATTTCCTACAATGACAAAAGAAATTACATTGTGTACATTCCATCTCTATAGATGTTGTCTGTTCAAAGTCCCGACCTAAAAAGAAATAAAAAGACTAAGTTTTTCTTAATATAAACCCGCGTCACGTGATGTCTCCTCAATCTTGCGCGCGCGCTGTATCTAAAATAAAAGAAAAACTTTCCAAACTAAACATGAAACTTCTCCGGTAACATAATAATATAGACCCCATACCAAAGCAAACAAACAAACAAATAAACAAATACCCCCCCCCCCCTTTTTTCCAAATCAATCAATAAAAAAAAAATCAATTATCCATTCATCAGAGGGGAAAGACTGCCTAACAATTGTTTTCAAAACAATTGCTTTATATTTATTATTAAGTCTTTCCACTTTTCTGTGGAAAGACTTATTGTATTTCTTCTGATTATTATTATTATTATTATTATTATTTTTTTTTTTTTTCCGCCAAATTTTGTTCTTGCGATAAATGTTTGTTTCGCAATATGTCGCTTAGATATTTTTCATATTGTATCGTATAGTTTATGCGCTTTTAAATTTCACCCTGCTAAGACGAACAATTTTCTCTGTAAGAGTTATCTCCCTATTCACTGTTTATCATGTGTGTGCATCTCCTTCGTAACAAAAAAAGATAGCGACAAAATTCTTTTTACAAATTGTTCGTTACATCCTCAGAAAATTTTGGCTAATTTGGATCGAAGCGATTCGATGAAATTTTATAGGAGTTATCTATCTTTACGGAATAAATTTGTCGGTATGTTTTTTTAACTCATAAACCGTTAACCGTATAACCCTGGAATGTTTTTATTTGAGTCCCCTGATTCCTAACTTAGAAAATTAGGTCAAGGTCAAAGGTCAAGGTCATATTTTAGATTTTCATATGTCTTTGATTTCCCTATAATTCTTGAATGGTTATAGATACAGAAAATTTAAGCAGTGAAAAATGTTAAGTACTTCAAGGGGCAACTTTTTTACATTATGACTATATTGATTTTACCATCATGTAAGGGACATAACTCCCATCGATGGTTTTTAAAAAGCCATATTTAGGCAAAACTCTTAAACAAAGGTCCTTGACCCATAGGGTCTTTTGCAATGACCTTGTGGAGCAATGACCTTGACGAAGGTCACAAGGTCAAAGGTCAAGGTCATCAAATTATGTGGTTTTGGCACTATTTAAACAGTTTTATGTGTGTTTGAATTTCAATTTCCAACCAACCAACCAACCAACCAACCAACCAACCAACCAACCAACCAACCAACCAACCAATCAATCAACCAACCAACCAACCAATCAATCAATCAATCAATCAATCAATCAATCAATCAATCAATCAATCAATCAATCAATGTTTCCGTTTCATGTGTTTGATACGGGATTCAAGGTCTCTTTTTTTTCGCTTGTTTTAATTGAGCCTATCAAACGTGTTTAACAAATATGTTTAACTAACGTGTTTAACCAACGTGTTTAACCAACCAACCAACCAACCAATCAATCAATCAATGCATGTTTCCGTTTCATGTGTTAAATACGGGATCCAAGATGGTTTTTTTTTCGCTCGTTTAAATTGAGCCTATCTAACGTGTTTAACCAGCCAACGTGTTTAACCAACGTGTTTAACCAACATGTTTAACCAACGTGTTTAACCAACATGTTTAACCAACGTGTTTAACCAACATGTTTAACCAACCAACCAACCAACCACCCAACCAATCAATCAATCAATCAATGCATGTTTCCGTTTCATGTGTTAAATACGGGATCCAAGATGGTTTTTTTCGCTCGTTTAAATTGAGCCTATCTAACGTGTTAACCAGCCAACGTGTTTAACCAACGTGTTTAACCAACATGTTTAACCAACGTGTTTAACCAACTTACCAACCAATCAATCAATCAATGCATGTTTGCGTTTCATGTGTTAAATACGGGATCCAAGATGGTTTTTTTCGCTTGTTTAAATTGAGCCTATCTAACGTGTTTAACCAGCCAACGTGTTTAACCAACATGTTTAACCAACCAACCACCCACCCAACCAACCAATCAATCAATCAATCAATCAATGCATGTTTCCGTTTCGTGTGTTAAATACGGGATCCAAGATGTTTTTTTTTTCGCTTGTTTAAATTGAGCCTATCCAACGTGTTTAACCAGCCAACGTGTTTAACCAATATGTTTAACCAAGGTGTTTAACCAATATGTTTAACCAACGTGTTTAACCAACCAACCAATCAATCAATCAATCAATGCATGTTTCCGTTTCATGTGTTAAATACGGGATCCAATTTTGAGCCTATCCAATGTGTTTAACCAACGTGTTTAACCAACCAACCAACCAATCAATCAATCAATGCATGTTTCCGTTTCATGTGTTAAATACGGGATCCGAGATGGGTTTTTTTTCGTTTGTTAAAATTGAGCCTATCAAACGTGTTTAACCAGCCAACGTGTTTAAACTACGTGTTTAACCGACATGTTTAACCAACCAACCAACCAACCAACCAACCAACCAATAAATAAATCAATGCATGTTTCCGTTTCATGTGTTAAATACGGGATCCAAGATGTTTTTTTTCGCTTGTTTAAATTGAGCCTATCAAACGTGTTTAACCAGCCAACGTGTTTAAACTACGTGTTTAACCGACATGTTTAACCAACCAACCAACCAACCAACCAACCAACCAACCAATAAATAAATCAATGCATGTTTCCGTTTCATGTGTTAAATACGGGATCCAAGATGGTTTTTTTTCGATTGTTTAAATTGAGCCTATCAAACGTGTTTAACCAGCCAACGTGTTTAACCAGCCAACGTGTTAAACCAACATGTTTAACCAACGTGTTTAACCAACCAACCAACCAACCAATCAATCACTTAATGTATGTTTCCGTGTCATGCGTTTAATACGGGATGCAAGGTCTCTTGAGGTCTTTTTCCCCTTGTTCTAAGTGACCCTATCAAACGTGTTTAATCAACCAACCAACAAACCAACCAACCAACCAACCAATCAATCAACCAACTAATCAATCAATCAATATGTATGACTGTTTATTTATGACAGTTTATTGAAGGAACAAACTCTCAATTATTCAAGAAAATTTTTATTTTATTATTGTTCTTACGTCTCTTCTGAAAAAAAAATCCACATATTCTCTGAAACTACAAGTCCAATCGACCTGAAAATTTGCAGTCAGCAGGGCATACATGTACTGAAGGTTCATAAAAAAACTTTTTGCAGATATCTCTCAAGACTTTTCCTAGAAAAAAGAAATGGCAATGCAGTAAAAATCGCTTGCTAGGTCCGTCAATCTCAGTAAAAACCTACAAGAAAATGTCCGCTCCGAGATTGAAATACTAATCTGTGTTACAAACAGGTGCTGAAAAATGGACATTATCAAAAAATAATCATTAAATGTGTTTTAAAGTTACACCGGATCGATTAAATCCAAAACATGCACTGCTGGTGAACTGTGATCAAAATGTCAATTTCCTACAATGACAAAAGAAATTACATTGTGTACATTCCATCTCTATAGATGTTGTCTGTTCAAAGTCCCGACCTAAAAAGAAATAAAAAGACTAAGTTTTTCTTAATATAAACCCGCGTCACGTGATGTCTCCTCAATCTTGCGCGCGCGCTGTATCTAAAATAAAAGAAAAACTTTCCAAACTAAACATGAAACTTCTCCGGTAACATAATAATATAGACCCCATACCAAAGCAAACAAACAAACAAATAAACAAATACCCCCCCCCCCCCTTTTTTCCAAATCAATCAATAAAAAAAAAATCAATTATCCATTCATCAGAGGGGAAAGACTGCCTAACAATTGTTTTCAAAACAATTGCTTTATATTTATTATTAAGTCTTTCCACTTTTCTGTGGAAAGACTTATTGTATTTCTTCTGATTATTATTATTATTATTATTATTATTTTTTTTTTTTTTCCGCCAAATTTTGTTCTTGCGATAAATGTTTGTTTCGCAATATGTCGCTTAGATATTTTTCATATTGTATCGTATAGTTTATGCGCTTTTAAATTTCACCCTGCTAAGACGAACAATTTTCTCTGTAAGAGTTATCTCCCTATTCACTGTTTATCATGTGTGTGCATCTCCTTCGTAACAAAAAAAGATAGCGACAAAATTCTTTTTACAAATTGTTCGTTACATCCTCAGAAAATTTTGGCTAATTTGGATCGAAGCGATTCGATGAAATTTTATAGGAGTTATCTATCTTTACGGAATAAATTTGTCGGTATGTTTTTTTAACTCATAAACCGTTAACCGTATAACCCTGGAATGTTTTTATTTGAGTCCCCTGATTCCTAACTTAGAAAATTAGGTCAAGGTCAAAGGTCAAGGTCATATTTTAGATTTTCATATGTCTTTGATTTCCCTATAATTCTTGAATGGTTATAGATACAGAAAATTTAAGCAGTGAAAAATGTTAAGTACTTCAAGGGGCAACTTTTTTACATTATGACTATATTGATTTTACCATCATGTAAGGGACATAACTCCCATCGATGGTTTTTAAAAAGCCATATTTAGGCAAAACTCTTAAACAAAGGTCCTTGACCCATAGGGTCTTTTGCAATGACCTTGTGGAGCAATGACCTTGACGAAGGTCACAAGGTCAAAGGTCAAGGTCATCAAATTATGTGGTTTTGGCACTATTTAAACAGTTTTATGTGTGTTTGAATTTCAACCAACCAACCAACCAACCAACCAACCAACCAACCAACCAACCAACCAACCAACCAACCAATCAATCAACCAACCAACCAACCAATCAATCAATCAATCAATCAATCAATCAATCAATCAATCAATCAATCAATCAATCAATGTTTCCGTTTCATGTGTTTGATACGGGATTCAAGGTCTCTTTTTTTTCGCTTGTTTTAATTGAGCCTATCAAACGTGTTTAACAAATATGTTTAACTAACGTGTTTAACCAACGTGTTTAACCAACCAACCAACCAACCAATCAATCAATCAATGCATGTTTCCGTTTCATGTGTTAAATACGGGATCCAAGATGGTTTTTTTTTCGCTCGTTTAAATTGAGCCTATCTAACGTGTTTAACCAGCCAACGTGTTTAACCAACGTGTTTAACCAACATGTTTAACCAACGTGTTTAACCAACATGTTTAACCAACGTGTTTAACCAACATGTTTAACCAACCAACCAACCAACCACCCAACCAATCAATCAATCAATCAATGCATGTTTCCGTTTCATGTGTTAAATACGGGATCCAAGATGGTTTTTTTCGCTCGTTTAAATTGAGCCTATCTAACGTGTTAACCAGCCAACGTGTTTAACCAACGTGTTTAACCAACATGTTTAACCAACGTGTTTAACCAACTTACCAACCAATCAATCAATCAATGCATGTTTGCGTTTCATGTGTTAAATACGGGATCCAAGATGGTTTTTTTCGCTTGTTTAAATTGAGCCTATCTAACGTGTTTAACCAGCCAACGTGTTTAACCAACATGTTTAACCAACCAACCACCCACCCAACCAACCAATCAATCAATCAATCAATCAATGCATGTTTCCGTTTCGTGTGTTAAATACGGGATCCAAGATGTTTTTTTTTTCGCTTGTTTAAATTGAGCCTATCCAACGTGTTTAACCAGCCAACGTGTTTAACCAATATGTTTAACCAAGGTGTTTAACCAATATGTTTAACCAACGTGTTTAACCAACCAACCAATCAATCAATCAATCAATGCATGTTTCCGTTTCATGTGTTAAATACGGGATCCAATTTTGAGCCTATCCAATGTGTTTAACCAACGTGTTTAACCAACCAACCAACCAATCAATCAATCAATGCATGTTTCCGTTTCATGTGTTAAATACGGGATCCGAGATGGGTTTTTTTTCGTTTGTTAAAATTGAGCCTATCAAACGTGTTTAACCAGCCAACGTGTTTAAACTACGTGTTTAACCGACATGTTTAACCAACCAACCAACCAACCAACCAACCAACCAATAAATAAATCAATGCATGTTTCCGTTTCATGTGTTAAATACGGGATCCAAGATGTTTTTTTTCGCTTGTTTAAATTGAGCCTATCAAACGTGTTTAACCAGCCAACGTGTTTAAACTACGTGTTTAACCGACATGTTTAACCAACCAACCAACCAACCAACCAACCAACCAACCAATAAATAAATCAATGCATGTTTCCGTTTCATGTGTTAAATACGGGATCCAAGATGGTTTTTTTTCGATTGTTTAAATTGAGCCTATCAAACGTGTTTAACCAGCCAACGTGTTTAACCAGCCAACGTGTTAAACCAACATGTTTAACCAACGTGTTTAACCAACCAACCAACCAACCAATCAATCACTTAATGTATGTTTCCGTGTCATGCGTTTAATACGGGATGCAAGGTCTCTTGAGGTCTTTTTCCCCTTGTTCTAAGTGACCCTATCAAACGTGTTTAATCAACCAACCAACAAACCAACCAACCAACCAACCAATCAATCAACCAACTAATCAATCAATCAATATGTATGACTGTTTATTTATGACAGTTTATTGAAGGAACAAACTCTCAATTATTCAAGAAAATTTTTATTTTATTATTGTTCTTACGTCTCTTCTGAAAAAAAAATCCACATATTCTCTGAAACTACAAGTCCAATCGACCTGAAAATTTGCAGTCAGCAGGGCATACATGTACTGAAGGTTCATAAAAAAACTTTTTGCAGATATCTCTCAAGACTTTTCCTAGAAAAAAGAAATGGCAATGCAGTAAAAATCGCTTGCTAGGTCCGTCAATCTCAGTAAAAACCTACAAGAAAATGTCCGCTCCGAGATTGAAATACTAATCTGTGTTACAAACAGGTGCTGAAAAATGGACATTATCAAAAAATAATCATTAAATGTGTTTTAAAGTTACACCGGATCGATTAAATCCAAAACATGCACTGCTGGTGAACTGTGATCAAAATGTCAATTTCCTACAATGACAAAAGAAATTACATTGTGTACATTCCATCTCTATAGATGTTGTCTGTTCAAAGTCCCGACCTAAAAAGAAATAAAAAGACTAAGTTTTTCTTAATATAAACCCGCGTCACGTGATGTCTCCTCAATCTTGCGCGCGCGCTGTATCTAAAATAAAAGAAAAACTTTCCAAACTAAACATGAAACTTCTCCGGTAACATAATAATATAGACCCCATACCAAAGCAAACAAACAAACAAATAAACAAATACCCCCCCCCCCCCTTTTTTCCAAATCAATCAATAAAAAAAAAATCAATTATCCATTCATCAGAGGGGAAAGACTGCCTAACAATTGTTTTCAAAACAATTGCTTTATATTTATTATTAAGTCTTTCCACTTTTCTGTGGAAAGACTTATTGTATTTCTTCTGATTATTATTATTATTATTATTATTATTTTTTTTTTTTTTCCGCCAAATTTTGTTCTTGCGATAAATGTTTGTTTCGCAATATGTCGCTTAGATATTTTTCATATTGTATCGTATAGTTTATGCGCTTTTAAATTTCACCCTGCTAAGACGAACAATTTTCTCTGTAAGAGTTATCTCCCTATTCACTGTTTATCATGTGTGTGCATCTCCTTCGTAACAAAAAAAGATAGCGACAAAATTCTTTTTACAAATTGTTCGTTACATCCTCAGAAAATTTTGGCTAATTTGGATCGAAGCGATTCGATGAAATTTTATAGGAGTTATCTATCTTTACGGAATAAATTTGTCGGTATGTTTTTTTAACTCATAAACCGTTAACCGTATAACCCTGGAATGTTTTTATTTGAGTCCCCTGATTCCTAACTTAGAAAATTAGGTCAAGGTCAAAGGTCAAGGTCATATTTTAGATTTTCATATGTCTTTGATTTCCCTATAATTCTTGAATGGTTATAGATACAGAAAATTTAAGCAGTGAAAAATGTTAAGTACTTCAAGGGGCAACTTTTTTACATTATGACTATATTGATTTTACCATCATGTAAGGGACATAACTCCCATCGATGGTTTTTAAAAAGCCATATTTAGGCAAAACTCTTAAACAAAGGTCCTTGACCCATAGGGTCTTTTGCAATGACCTTGTGGAGCAATGACCTTGACGAAGGTCACAAGGTCAAAGGTCAAGGTCATCAAATTATGTGGTTTTGGCACTATTTAAACAGTTTTATGTGTGTTTGAATTTCAACCAACCAACCAACCAACCAACCAACCAACCAACCAACCAACCAACCAACCAACCAACCAATCAATCAACCAACCAACCAACCAATCAATCAATCAATCAATCAATCAATCAATCAATCAATCAATCAATCAATCAATCAATGTTTCCGTTTCATGTGTTTGATACGGGATTCAAGGTCTCTTTTTTTTCGCTTGTTTTAATTGAGCCTATCAAACGTGTTTAACAAATATGTTTAACTAACGTGTTTAACCAACGTGTTTAACCAACCAACCAACCAACCAATCAATCAATCAATGCATGTTTCCGTTTCATGTGTTAAATACGGGATCCAAGATGGTTTTTTTTTCGCTCGTTTAAATTGAGCCTATCTAACGTGTTTAACCAGCCAACGTGTTTAACCAACGTGTTTAACCAACATGTTTAACCAACGTGTTTAACCAACATGTTTAACCAACGTGTTTAACCAACATGTTTAACCAACCAACCAACCAACCACCCAACCAATCAATCAATCAATCAATGCATGTTTCCGTTTCATGTGTTAAATACGGGATCCAAGATGGTTTTTTTCGCTCGTTTAAATTGAGCCTATCTAACGTGTTAACCAGCCAACGTGTTTAACCAACGTGTTTAACCAACATGTTTAACCAACGTGTTTAACCAACTTACCAACCAATCAATCAATCAATGCATGTTTGCGTTTCATGTGTTAAATACGGGATCCAAGATGGTTTTTTTCGCTTGTTTAAATTGAGCCTATCTAACGTGTTTAACCAGCCAACGTGTTTAACCAACATGTTTAACCAACCAACCACCCACCCAACCAACCAATCAATCAATCAATCAATCAATGCATGTTTCCGTTTCGTGTGTTAAATACGGGATCCAAGATGTTTTTTTTTTCGCTTGTTTAAATTGAGCCTATCCAACGTGTTTAACCAGCCAACGTGTTTAACCAATATGTTTAACCAAGGTGTTTAACCAATATGTTTAACCAACGTGTTTAACCAACCAACCAATCAATCAATCAATCAATGCATGTTTCCGTTTCATGTGTTAAATACGGGATCCAATTTTGAGCCTATCCAATGTGTTTAACCAACGTGTTTAACCAACCAACCAACCAATCAATCAATCAATGCATGTTTCCGTTTCATGTGTTAAATACGGGATCCGAGATGGGTTTTTTTTCGTTTGTTAAAATTGAGCCTATCAAACGTGTTTAACCAGCCAACGTGTTTAAACTACGTGTTTAACCGACATGTTTAACCAACCAACCAACCAACCAACCAACCAACCAATAAATAAATCAATGCATGTTTCCGTTTCATGTGTTAAATACGGGATCCAAGATGTTTTTTTTCGCTTGTTTAAATTGAGCCTATCAAACGTGTTTAACCAGCCAACGTGTTTAAACTACGTGTTTAACCGACATGTTTAACCAACCAACCAACCAACCAACCAACCAACCAACCAATAAATAAATCAATGCATGTTTCCGTTTCATGTGTTAAATACGGGATCCAAGATGGTTTTTTTTCGATTGTTTAAATTGAGCCTATCAAACGTGTTTAACCAGCCAACGTGTTTAACCAGCCAACGTGTTAAACCAACATGTTTAACCAACGTGTTTAACCAACCAACCAACCAACCAATCAATCACTTAATGTATGTTTCCGTGTCATGCGTTTAATACGGGATGCAAGGTCTCTTGAGGTCTTTTTCCCCTTGTTCTAAGTGACCCTATCAAACGTGTTTAATCAACCAACCAACAAACCAACCAACCAACCAACCAATCAATCAACCAACTAATCAATCAATCAATATGTATGACTGTTTATTTATGACAGTTTATTGAAGGAACAAACTCTCAATTATTCAAGAAAATTTTTATTTTATTATTGTTCTTACGTCTCTTCTGAAAAAAAAATCCACATATTCTCTGAAACTACAAGTCCAATCGACCTGAAAATTTGCAGTCAGCAGGGCATACATGTACTGAAGGTTCATAAAAAAACTTTTTGCAGATATCTCTCAAGACTTTTCCTAGAAAAAAGAAATGGCAATGCAGTAAAAATCGCTTGCTAGGTCCGTCAATCTCAGTAAAAACCTACAAGAAAATGTCCGCTCCGAGATTGAAATACTAATCTGTGTTACAAACAGGTGCTGAAAAATGGACATTATCAAAAAATAATCATTAAATGTGTTTTAAAGTTACACCGGATCGATTAAATCCAAAACATGCACTGCTGGTGAACTGTGATCAAAATGTCAATTTCCTACAATGACAAAAGAAATTACATTGTGTACATTCCATCTCTATAGATGTTGTCTGTTCAAAGTCCCGACCTAAAAAGAAATAAAAAGACTAAGTTTTTCTTAATATAAACCCGCGTCACGTGATGTCTCCTCAATCTTGCGCGCGCGCTGTATCTAAAATAAAAGAAAAACTTTCCAAACTAAACATGAAACTTCTCCGGTAACATAATAATATAGACCCCATACCAAAGCAAACAAACAAACAAATAAACAAATACCCCCCCCCCCCCTTTTTTCCAAATCAATCAATAAAAAAAAAATCAATTATCCATTCATCAGAGGGGAAAGACTGCCTAACAATTGTTTTCAAAACAATTGCTTTATATTTATTATTAAGTCTTTCCACTTTTCTGTGGAAAGACTTATTGTATTTCTTCTGATTATTATTATTATTATTATTATTATTTTTTTTTTTTTTCCGCCAAATTTTGTTCTTGCGATAAATGTTTGTTTCGCAATATGTCGCTTAGATATTTTTCATATTGTATCGTATAGTTTATGCGCTTTTAAATTTCACCCTGCTAAGACGAACAATTTTCTCTGTAAGAGTTATCTCCCTATTCACTGTTTATCATGTGTGTGCATCTCCTTCGTAACAAAAAAAGATAGCGACAAAATTCTTTTTACAAATTGTTCGTTACATCCTCAGAAAATTTTGGCTAATTTGGATCGAAGCGATTCGATGAAATTTTATAGGAGTTATCTATCTTTACGGAATAAATTTGTCGGTATGTTTTTTTAACTCATAAACCGTTAACCGTATAACCCTGGAATGTTTTTATTTGAGTCCCCTGATTCCTAACTTAGAAAATTAGGTCAAGGTCAAAGGTCAAGGTCATATTTTAGATTTTCATATGTCTTTGATTTCCCTATAATTCTTGAATGGTTATAGATACAGAAAATTTAAGCAGTGAAAAATGTTAAGTACTTCAAGGGGCAACTTTTTTACATTATGACTATATTGATTTTACCATCATGTAAGGGACATAACTCCCATCGATGGTTTTTAAAAAGCCATATTTAGGCAAAACTCTTAAACAAAGGTCCTTGACCCATAGGGTCTTTTGCAATGACCTTGTGGAGCAATGACCTTGACGAAGGTCACAAGGTCAAAGGTCAAGGTCATCAAATTATGTGGTTTTGGCACTATTTAAACAGTTTTATGTGTGTTTGAATTTCAACCAACCAACCAACCAACCAACCAACCAACCAACCAACCAACCAACCAACCAACCAACCAATCAATCAACCAACCAACCAACCAATCAATCAATCAATCAATCAATCAATCAATCAATCAATCAATCAATCAATCAATCAATGTTTCCGTTTCATGTGTTTGATACGGGATTCAAGGTCTCTTTTTTTTCGCTTGTTTTAATTGAGCCTATCAAACGTGTTTAACAAATATGTTTAACTAACGTGTTTAACCAACGTGTTTAACCAACCAACCAACCAACCAATCAATCAATCAATGCATGTTTCCGTTTCATGTGTTAAATACGGGATCCAAGATGGTTTTTTTTTCGCTCGTTTAAATTGAGCCTATCTAACGTGTTTAACCAGCCAACGTGTTTAACCAACGTGTTTAACCAACATGTTTAACCAACGTGTTTAACCAACATGTTTAACCAACGTGTTTAACCAACATGTTTAACCAACCAACCAACCAACCACCCAACCAATCAATCAATCAATCAATGCATGTTTCCGTTTCATGTGTTAAATACGGGATCCAAGATGGTTTTTTTCGCTCGTTTAAATTGAGCCTATCTAACGTGTTAACCAGCCAACGTGTTTAACCAACGTGTTTAACCAACATGTTTAACCAACGTGTTTAACCAACTTACCAACCAATCAATCAATCAATGCATGTTTGCGTTTCATGTGTTAAATACGGGATCCAAGATGGTTTTTTTCGCTTGTTTAAATTGAGCCTATCTAACGTGTTTAACCAGCCAACGTGTTTAACCAACATGTTTAACCAACCAACCACCCACCCAACCAACCAATCAATCAATCAATCAATCAATGCATGTTTCCGTTTCGTGTGTTAAATACGGGATCCAAGATGTTTTTTTTTTCGCTTGTTTAAATTGAGCCTATCCAACGTGTTTAACCAGCCAACGTGTTTAACCAATATGTTTAACCAAGGTGTTTAACCAATATGTTTAACCAACGTGTTTAACCAACCAACCAATCAATCAATCAATCAATGCATGTTTCCGTTTCATGTGTTAAATACGGGATCCAATTTTGAGCCTATCCAATGTGTTTAACCAACGTGTTTAACCAACCAACCAACCAATCAATCAATCAATGCATGTTTCCGTTTCATGTGTTAAATACGGGATCCGAGATGGGTTTTTTTTCGTTTGTTAAAATTGAGCCTATCAAACGTGTTTAACCAGCCAACGTGTTTAAACTACGTGTTTAACCGACATGTTTAACCAACCAACCAACCAACCAACCAACCAACCAATAAATAAATCAATGCATGTTTCCGTTTCATGTGTTAAATACGGGATCCAAGATGTTTTTTTTCGCTTGTTTAAATTGAGCCTATCAAACGTGTTTAACCAGCCAACGTGTTCAAACTACGTGTTTAACCGACATGTTTAACCAACCAACCAACCAACCAACCAACCAACCAACCAACCAATAAATAAATCAATGCATGTTTCCGTTTCATGTGTTAAATACGGGATCCAAGATGGTTTTTTTTCGATTGTTTAAATTGAGCCTATCAAACGTGTTTAACCAGCCAACGTGTTTAACCAGCCAACGTGTTAAACCAACATGTTTAACCAACGTGTTTAACCAACCAACCAACCAACCAATCAATCACTTAATGTATGTTTCCGTGTCATGCGTTTAATACGGGATGCAAGGTCTCTTGAGGTCTTTTTCCCCTTGTTCTAAGTGACCCTATCAAACGTGTTTAATCAACCAACCAACAAACCAACCAACCAACCAACCAATCAATCAACCAACTAATCAATCAATCAATATGTATGACTGTTTATTTATGACAGTTTATTGAAGGAACAAACTCTCAATTATTCAAGAAAATTTTTATTTTATTATTGTTCTTACGTCTCTTCTGAAAAAAAAATCCACATATTCTCTGAAACTACAAGTCCAATCGACCTGAAAATTTGCAGTCAGCAGGGCATACATGTACTGAAGGTTCATAAAAAAACTTTTTGCAGATATCTCTCAAGACTTTTCCTAGAAAAAAGAAATGGCAATGCAGTAAAAATCGCTTGCTAGGTCCGTCAATCTCAGTAAAAACCTACAAGAAAATGTCCGCTCCGAGATTGAAATACTAATCTGTGTTACAAACAGGTGCTGAAAAATGGACATTATCAAAAAATAATCATTAAATGTGTTTTAAAGTTACACCGGATCGATTAAATCCAAAACATGCACTGCTGGTGAACTGTGATCAAAATGTCAATTTCCTACAATGACAAAAGAAATTACATTGTGTACATTCCATCTCTATAGATGTTGTCTGTTCAAAGTCCCGACCTAAAAAGAAATAAAAAGACTAAGTTTTTCTTAATATAAACCCGCGTCACGTGATGTCTCCTCAATCTTGCGCGCGCGCTGTATCTAAAATAAAAGAAAAACTTTCCAAACTAAACATGAAACTTCTCCGGTAACATAATAATATAGACCCCATACCAAAGCAAACAAACAAACAAATAAACAAATACCCCCCCCCCCCCCTTTTTTCCAAATCAATCAATAAAAAAAAAATCAATTATCCATTCATCAGAGGGGAAAGACTGCCTAACAATTGTTTTCAAAACAATTGCTTTATATTTATTATTAAGTCTTTCCACTTTTCTGTGGAAAGACTTATTGTATTTCTTCTGATTATTATTATTATTATTATTATTATTTTTTTTTTTTTTCCGCCAAATTTTGTTCTTGCGATAAATGTTTGTTTCGCAATATGTCGCTTAGATATTTTTCATATTGTATCGTATAGTTTATGCGCTTTTAAATTTCACCCTGCTAAGACGAACAATTTTCTCTGTAAGAGTTATCTCCCTATTCACTGTTTATCATGTGTGTGCATCTCCTTCGTAACAAAAAAAGATAGCGACAAAATTCTTTTTACAAATTGTTCGTTACATCCTCAGAAAATTTTGGCTAATTTGGATCGAAGCGATTCGATGAAATTTTATAGGAGTTATCTATCTTTACGGAATAAATTTGTCGGTATGTTTTTTTAACTCATAAACCGTTAACCGTATAACCCTGGAATGTTTTTATTTGAGTCCCCTGATTCCTAACTTAGAAAATTAGGTCAAGGTCAAAGGTCAAGGTCATATTTTAGATTTTCATATGTCTTTGATTTCCCTATAATTCTTGAATGGTTATAGATACAGAAAATTTAAGCAGTGAAAAATGTTAAGTACTTCAAGGGGCAACTTTTTTACATTATGACTATATTGATTTTACCATCATGTAAGGGACATAACTCCCATCGATGGTTTTTAAAAAGCCATATTTAGGCAAAACTCTTAAACAAAGGTCCTTGACCCATAGGGTCTTTTGCAATGACCTTGTGGAGCAATGACCTTGACGAAGGTCACAAGGTCAAAGGTCAAGGTCATCAAATTATGTGGTTTTGGCACTATTTAAACAGTTTTATGTGTGTTTGAATTTCAACCAACCAACCAACCAACCAACCAACCAACCAACCAACCAACCAACCAACCAACCAACCAATCAATCAACCAACCAACCAACCAATCAATCAATCAATCAATCAATCAATCAATCAATCAATCAATCAATCAATCAATCAATGTTTCCGTTTCATGTGTTTGATACGGGATTCAAGGTCTCTTTTTTTTCGCTTGTTTTAATTGAGCCTATCAAACGTGTTTAACAAATATGTTTAACTAACGTGTTTAACCAACGTGTTTAACCAACCAACCAACCAACCAATCAATCAATCAATGCATGTTTCCGTTTCATGTGTTAAATACGGGATCCAAGATGGTTTTTTTTTCGCTCGTTTAAATTGAGCCTATCTAACGTGTTTAACCAGCCAACGTGTTTAACCAACGTGTTTAACCAACATGTTTAACCAACGTGTTTAACCAACATGTTTAACCAACGTGTTTAACCAACATGTTTAACCAACCAACCAACCAACCACCCAACCAATCAATCAATCAATCAATGCATGTTTCCGTTTCATGTGTTAAATACGGGATCCAAGATGGTTTTTTTCGCTCGTTTAAATTGAGCCTATCTAACGTGTTAACCAGCCAACGTGTTTAACCAACGTGTTTAACCAACATGTTTAACCAACGTGTTTAACCAACTTACCAACCAATCAATCAATCAATGCATGTTTGCGTTTCATGTGTTAAATACGGGATCCAAGATGGTTTTTTTCGCTTGTTTAAATTGAGCCTATCTAACGTGTTTAACCAGCCAACGTGTTTAACCAACATGTTTAACCAACCAACCACCCACCCAACCAACCAATCAATCAATCAATCAATCAATGCATGTTTCCGTTTCGTGTGTTAAATACGGGATCCAAGATGTTTTTTTTTTCGCTTGTTTAAATTGAGCCTATCCAACGTGTTTAACCAGCCAACGTGTTTAACCAATATGTTTAACCAAGGTGTTTAACCAATATGTTTAACCAACGTGTTTAACCAACCAACCAATCAATCAATCAATCAATGCATGTTTCCGTTTCATGTGTTAAATACGGGATCCAATTTTGAGCCTATCCAATGTGTTTAACCAACGTGTTTAACCAACCAACCAACCAATCAATCAATCAATGCATGTTTCCGTTTCATGTGTTAAATACGGGATCCGAGATGGGTTTTTTTTCGTTTGTTAAAATTGAGCCTATCAAACGTGTTTAACC
The DNA here is from genome assembly GCF_965363235.1 of Mytilus galloprovincialis. NCBI lineage: Eukaryota > Metazoa > Mollusca > Bivalvia > Mytilida > Mytilidae > Mytilus > Mytilus galloprovincialis. The sequence goes on from NC_134839.1 coordinate 53,150,480, forward strand.
AGCCAACGTGTTTAAACTACGTGTTTAACCGACATGTTTAACCAACCAACCAACCAACCAACCAACCAACCAATAAATAAATCAATGCATGTTTCCGTTTCATGTGTTAAATACGGGATCCAAGATGTTTTTTTTCGCTTGTTTAAATTGAGCCTATCAAACGTGTTTAACCAGCCAACGTGTTCAAACTACGTGTTTAACCGACATGTTTAACCAACCAACCAACCAACCAACCAACCAACCAACCAACCAATAAATAAATCAATGCATGTTTCCGTTTCATGTGTTAAATACGGGATCCAAGATGGTTTTTTTTCGATTGTTTAAATTGAGCCTATCAAACGTGTTTAACCAGCCAACGTGTTTAACCAGCCAACGTGTTAAACCAACATGTTTAACCAACGTGTTTAACCAACCAACCAACCAACCAATCAATCACTTAATGTATGTTTCCGTGTCATGCGTTTAATACGGGATGCAAGGTCTCTTGAGGTCTTTTTCCCCTTGTTCTAAGTGACCCTATCAAACGTGTTTAATCAACCAACCAACAAACCAACCAACCAACCAACCAATCAATCAACCAACTAATCAATCAATCAATATGTATGACTGTTTATTTATGACAGTTTATTGAAGGAACAAACTCTCAATTATTCAAGAAAATTTTTATTTTATTATTGTTCTTACGTCTCTTCTGAAAAAAAAATCCACATATTCTCTGAAACTACAAGTCCAATCGACCTGAAAATTTGCAGTCAGCAGGGCATACATGTACTGAAGGTTCATAAAAAAACTTTTTGCAGATATCTCTCAAGACTTTTCCTAGAAAAAAGAAATGGCAATGCAGTAAAAATCGCTTGCTAGGTCCGTCAATCTCAGTAAAAACCTACAAGAAAATGTCCGCTCCGAGATTGAAATACTAATCTGTGTTACAAACAGGTGCTGAAAAATGGACATTATCAAAAAATAATCATTAAATGTGTTTTAAAGTTACACCGGATCGATTAAATCCAAAACATGCACTGCTGGTGAACTGTGATCAAAATGTCAATTTCCTACAATGACAAAAGAAATTACATTGTGTACATTCCATCTCTATAGATGTTGTCTGTTCAAAGTCCCGACCTAAAAAGAAATAAAAAGACTAAGTTTTTCTTAATATAAACCCGCGTCACGTGATGTCTCCTCAATCTTGCGCGCGCGCTGTATCTAAAATAAAAGAAAAACTTTCCAAACTAAACATGAAACTTCTCCGGTAACATAATAATATAGACCCCATACCAAAGCAAACAAACAAACAAATAAACAAATACCCCCCCCCCCCCCTTTTTTCCAAATCAATCAATAAAAAAAAAATCAATTATCCATTCATCAGAGGGGAAAGACTGCCTAACAATTGTTTTCAAAACAATTGCTTTATATTTATTATTAAGTCTTTCCACTTTTCTGTGGAAAGACTTATTGTATTTCTTCTGATTATTAAGTCTTTTCACTTTTTTGTGAAAAGACTTATTGTATTTGTTCTGATTATTATTATTATTTTTTTCTTCCGCCACATTCTGAAATTTTTGTTTCGCAATATGTCGCTTAGATATTTTGTATATTGTATCGTATAGTTTATACGGTTTTAAATCTCACCCTGCTAAGACGAACAATTTTCTTTGTAAGAGTTATCTCCCTATTCACTGTTTATCATCTGTGTGCATCTCCTTCGTAACAAAAAAAGATATCGACAGAATTCTTTTTACAAATTGTTCGTTACGTCCTCAGTAAATTTTGGCTAATTTGGATCGAAGCAATTCGATGAACTTTTATAGGAGTTATCTACCTTTACAAAATAAATTTGTCGGTTTGTTTTTATAACTCATAAACAGTTAACCGTATAACCCTGGAATGTTTTTATTTGCGACTCCTAGGTCCGAACTAAGAAAATGAGGTCAAGGTCAAAGGTCAAGGTCAAGTTCTCAATTGTGACTTTTGCTTGTTTTGGCATTTTCTCCGACACTTTGAAAGATACATATAAAAGAACAAGTGCAAAATGTCTGCTTTATTGTAATGAAGATATGATACATTTAGTCTTATACAATTTAATGGCATCTTATAGGAGTTAGTGCCCCTGAAATATCTTGATATGAGGTTATTTGATTATAACTTCAACTAAGTTCATTATAAAGGCATTTGACCTTTAACAAAAGGCTAGGTAACAAATGACCTTGAAAAATGACTACCGGAAGTGACCTTGGGAAAACCGGAAGTAGCTTTTTTTGCAATTTTCTCATATAAAAAGTACTTAGAATCCATATATTTAGTCATATAGATAGATAAACTGATTGCCGACGACTAAAAATGTCTTCCAACAAACCGGAAGTGGCAAATTATCTCCCAATCTACATACAAAAGTATATAGAAACTATATATTTTTGGAATCAGTGTGAAAAAAGCTATCATATGAGACCAGAAGTGACATTCATTTCACCGGAAGTAGCATATTATCTCCCTTATATCACTCAAAAACATAATTAAACCATTATTAATCGCATCAGTATGAAGAAACTATCTTCTTATCCAAATTTCTTTGTTGTGGAAAGACTTTCAATTGTTCTCTGAACAATTGGTTTTTAATTATTATTATTATTATTATTATTTTTTTTTTTTTTCCGCCAAATTTTGTTCTTGCGATAAATGTTTGTTTCGCAATATGTCGCTTAGATATTTTTCATATTGTATCGTATAGTTTATGCGCTTTTAAATTTCACCCTGCTAAGACGAACAATTTTCTCTGTAAGAGTTATCTCCCTATTCACTGTTTATCATGTGTGTGCATCTCCTTCGTAACAAAAAAAGATAGCGACAAAATTCTTTTTACAAATTGTTCGTTACATCCTCAGAAAATTTTGGCTAATTTGGATCGAAGCGATTCGATGAAATTTTATAGGAGTTATCTATCTTTACGGAATAAATTTGTCGGTATGTTTTTTTAACTCATAAACCGTTAACCGTATAACCCTGGAATGTTTTTATTTGAGTCCCCTGATTCCTAACTTAGAAAATTAGGTCAAGGTCAAAGGTCAAGGTCATATTTTAGATTTTCATATGTCTTTGATTTCCCTATAATTCTTGAATGGTTATAGATACAGAAAATTTAAGCAGTGAAAAATGTTACGTACTTCAAGGGGCAACTTTTTTACATTATGACTATATTGATTTTACCATCATGTAAGGGACATAACTCCCATCGATGGTTTTTAAAAAGCCATATTTAGGCAAAACTCTTAAACAAAGGTCCTTGACCCATAGGGTCTTTTGCAATGACCTTGTGGAGCAATGACCTTGACGAAGGTCACAAGGTCAAAGGTCAAGGTCATCAAATTATGTGGTTTTGGCACTATTTAAACAGTTTTATGTGTGTTTGAATTTCAACCAACCAACCAACCAACCAACCAACCAACCAACCAACCAACCAACCAACCAACCAACCAATCAATCAACCAACCAACCAACCAATCAATCAATCAATCAATCAATCAATCAATCAATCAATCAATCAATCAATCAATCAATGTTTCCGTTTCATGTGTTTGATACGGGATTCAAGGTCTCTTTTTTTTCGCTTGTTTTAATTGAGCCTATCAAACGTGTTTAACAAATATGTTTAACTAACGTGTTTAACCAACGTGTTTAACCAACCAACCAACCAACCAATCAATCAATCAATGCATGTTTCCGTTTCATGTGTTAAATACGGGATCCAAGATGGTTTTTTTTTCGCTCGTTTAAATTGAGCCTATCTAACGTGTTTAACCAGCCAACGTGTTTAACCAACGTGTTTAACCAACATGTTTAACCAACGTGTTTAACCAACATGTTTAACCAACGTGTTTAACCAACATGTTTAACCAACCAACCAACCAACCACCCAACCAATCAATCAATCAATCAATGCATGTTTCCGTTTCATGTGTTAAATACGGGATCCAAGATGGTTTTTTTCGCTCGTTTAAATTGAGCCTATCTAACGTGTTAACCAGCCAACGTGTTTAACCAACGTGTTTAACCAACATGTTTAACCAACGTGTTTAACCAACTTACCAACCAATCAATCAATCAATGCATGTTTGCGTTTCATGTGTTAAATACGGGATCCAAGATGGTTTTTTTCGCTTGTTTAAATTGAGCCTATCTAACGTGTTTAACCAGCCAACGTGTTTAACCAACATGTTTAACCAACCAACCACCCACCCAACCAACCAATCAATCAATCAATCAATCAATGCATGTTTCCGTTTCGTGTGTTAAATACGGGATCCAAGATGTTTTTTTTTTCGCTTGTTTAAATTGAGCCTATCCAACGTGTTTAACCAGCCAACGTGTTTAACCAATATGTTTAACCAAGGTGTTTAACCAATATGTTTAACCAACGTGTTTAACCAACCAACCAATCAATCAATCAATCAATGCATGTTTCCGTTTCATGTGTTAAATACGGGATCCAATTTTGAGCCTATCCAATGTGTTTAACCAACGTGTTTAACCAACCAACCAACCAATCAATCAATCAATGCATGTTTCCGTTTCATGTGTTAAATACGGGATCCGAGATGGGTTTTTTTTCGTTTGTTAAAATTGAGCCTATCAAACGTGTTTAACCAGCCAACGTGTTTAAACTACGTGTTTAACCGACATGTTTAACCAACCAACCAACCAACCAACCAACCAACCAATAAATAAATCAATGCATGTTTCCGTTTCATGTGTTAAATACGGGATCCAAGATGTTTTTTTTCGCTTGTTTAAATTGAGCCTATCAAACGTGTTTAACCAGCCAACGTGTTTAAACTACGTGTTTAACCGACATGTTTAACCAACCAACCAACCAACCAACCAACCAACCAACCAATAAATAAATCAATGCATGTTTCCGTTTCATGTGTTAAATACGGGATCCAAGATGGTTTTTTTTCGATTGTTTAAATTGAGCCTATCAAACGTGTTTAACCAGCCAACGTGTTTAACCAGCCAACGTGTTAAACCAACATGTTTAACCAACGTGTTTAACCAACCAACCAACCAACCAATCAATCACTTAATGTATGTTTCCGTGTCATGCGTTTAATACGGGATGCAAGGTCTCTTGAGGTCTTTTTCCCCTTGTTCTAAGTGACCCTATCAAACGTGTTTAATCAACCAACCAACAAACCAACCAACCAACCAACCAATCAATCAACCAACTAATCAATCAATCAATATGTATGACTGTTTATTTATGACAGTTTATTGAAGGAACAAACTCTCAATTATTCAAGAAAATTTTTATTTTATTATTGTTCTTACGTCTCTTCTGAAAAAAAAATCCACATATTCTCTGAAACTACAAGTCCAATCGACCTGAAAATTTGCAGTCAGCAGGGCATACATGTACTGAAGGTTCATAAAAAAACTTTTTGCAGATATCTCTCAAGACTTTTCCTAGAAAAAAGAAATGGCAATGCAGTAAAAATCGCTTGCTAGGTCCGTCAATCTCAGTAAAAACCTACAAGAAAATGTCCGCTCCGAGATTGAAATACTAATCTGTGTTACAAACAGGTGCTGAAAAATGGACATTATCAAAAAATAATCATTAAATGTGTTTTAAAGTTACACCGGATCGATTAAATCCAAAACATGCACTGCTGGTGAACTGTGATCAAAATGTCAATTTCCTACAATGACAAAAGAAATTACATTGTGTACATTCCATCTCTATAGATGTTGTCTGTTCAAAGTCCCGACCTAAAAAGAAATAAAAAGACTAAGTTTTTCTTAATATAAACCCGCGTCACGTGATGTCTCCTCAATCTTGCGCGCGCGCTGTATCTAAAATAAAAGAAAAACTTTCCAAACTAAACATGAAACTTCTCCGGTAACATAATAATATAGACCCCATACCAAAGCAAACAAACAAACAAATAAACAAATACCCCCCCCCCCCCCTTTTTTCCAAATCAATCAATAAAAAAAAAATCAATTATCCATTCATCAGAGGGGAAAGACTGCCTAACAATTGTTTTCAAAACAATTGCTTTATATTTATTATTAAGTCTTTCCACTTTTCTGTGGAAAGACTTATTGTATTTCTTCTGATTATTATTAAGTCTTTCCACTTTTCTGTGGAAAGACTTATTGTATTTCTTCTGATTATTATTATTATTATTATTATTATTTTTTTTTTTTTTCCGCCAAATTTTGTTCTTGCGATAAATGTTTGTTTCGCAATATGTCGCTTAGATATTTCTCATATTGTATCGTATAGTTGATGCGCTTTTAAATTTCACCCTGCTAAGCCGAACCATTTTCTTTGTAAGAGTTATCTCCCTATTCACTGTTTATCATCAAAGCGTATCTCCTTCGTAACAAAAAAAGATAGCGACAAAATTCTTTTTACAAATTGTTCGTTACATCCTCAGTAATTTTTGGCGTATTTGGATCGAAGCGATTCGATGAAATTTTATAGGAGTTATCTACCTTTACAAAATAAATTTGTCGGTATGTTTATTTAACTCATTAACAGATAACCGTATAACCCTGGGATGTTTTTATTTGAGTCCCCTAGGTCCTAACTTAGAAAATGAGGTCAAGGTCAAAGGTCAAGGTCAAGTTCTCAATTGTGACTTTTGCTTGTTTTTGCATTTTCTCACTCACTTTGAGAGATACATATAAAAGAACAAGTGCAAAATGTCTGCTTAATTGTTATGAAGATATGCTACATTTAGTCTTATACAATTAGATGGCATCTTATAGGAGTTGTCGCCCCTGAAATGTCTTGATATGAGGTTATTTGATTATAACTTCAAGTAAGTTCATTATAAAGACATTTGACCTGATACAAAAGGTTAAGTGACAAATGACCTTGAAAAATGGCTACCGGAAATGACCTTGAGAAAACCGGAAGTAGCTTTTTTTGCAATTTTTTCACATAAAAGTACTCAGAATCCATATATTTTGTCATATAGATACATGAACAGATTACTGAAGACTAAAAATGACTTCCAACAAACCGGAAGTGGCCAATTATCTCCCATTCTACATACAAAAGTATATAGAAACTATATATTTTTGCAATCAGTGTGAAAGAAGCTATCATATGAGACCAGATGTGACATTCATTTCACCGGAAGTAGCATATTATCTCCCTTATATCACTCAAAAAGATAATTAAACCATTATTTATCGCATCAGTATGAAGAAACTACCTTCTTATCCAAATTTCTGTGGTGTGGAAAGACTTTCAATTGTTCTCTGAACAATTGGTTTTTAATTATTATTATTATTATTTTTTTTTTTCCGCCAACTTTTGTTCTTGCGATAAATGTTTGTTTCGCAATATGTCGCTTTGATATTTCTCAGATTGTATCGTATAGTTTATGCGCTTTTAAATTTCACCCTGCTAAGCCGAACCAATTTCTTTGTAAGAGTTATCTCCCCATTTACTGTTTATCATCAGAGTGTATCTCCTTCGTACCAAAAAGAGATAGCGACAAAATTCTTTTTACAAATTGTTCGTTACATCCTCACTAATTTTTGGCTCATTTGGATCGAAGCGATTCGATTAAATTTTATAGGAGTTATCTACCTTTACGGAATAAATTTGTCGGTATGTTTTTTTAACTCATAAACCGTTGACCGTATAACCCTGGAATGTTTTTATTTGAGTCCCCTGGATCCTAACTTAGAAAATTAGGTCAAGGTCAAAGGTCAAGGTCATATTTTAGATTTTTATAAGTTTTTCATTTCCCTATAATTCTTGAACAGTTATAGATACAAAAATATTAAGCAGTGAAAAATGCTTGGTACTTCAAGGGGCAACTTTTTTACATTATGACTATATTGATTTTACCATCATGTAAGGGACATAACTCCCATCGATGGTTTTTAAAAAGCCATTTTTAGGCAAAACTCTTTAACAAAAGGTCCTTGACCCATAGGGTCTTTTGCAATGACCTTGTGTAGCAATGACCTTGACGAAAGTCACAAGGTCAAAGGTCAAGGTCATCAAATTATGTGGTTTTGGCACTATTTAAGCAGTTTTATGTGTGTTTGAATTTCAACCAACCAACCAACCAACCAACCAACCAACCAATCAATCAATCAATCAATCAATCAATCAATCAATCAATCAATCAATCAATCAATCAATCAATCAATCAATCAATGTTTCCGTTTCATGTGTTTGATACGGGATTCAAGGTCTCTTTTTTTTCGCTTGTTTTAATTGAGCCTATCAAACGTGTTTAACCAACATGTTTAACCAATATGTTTAACCAACGTGTTTAACCAACGTGTTTAACAAACCAACCAACCAATCAATGCATGTTTCCGTTTCATATGTTAAATACGGGATCCAAGATGTGTTTTTTTTTCGCTTGTTTAAATTGAGCCTATCCAACGTGTTTAACCAGCCAACGTGTTTCACCAATATGTTTAACCAACGTGTTTAACCAACATGTTTAACCAACCAACCAACCAACCAACCAACCAACCAATCAATGCATGTTTCCGTTTTATGTGTTAAATACGGGATCCAAGATGTGGTTTTTTTTTTCGCTTGTTTAAATTGAGCCTATCCAACGTGTTTAACCAGCCAACGTGTTTCACCAATATGTTTAACCAACGTGTTTAACCAACCAACCAACCAACCAATCAATGCATGTTTCCGTTTCATGTGTTAAATACGGGATCCAAGATGGTTTTTTTTCCGCTTGTTTAAATTGAGCCTATCCAACGTGTTTAACCAGCCAACGTGTTTAACCAATATGTTTATCCAACGTGTTTAACCAACATGTTTAACCAACGTGTTTAACCAACCAACCAAACAATCAATCAATGCATGTTTCCGTTTCATGCGTTAAATACGGGATCCAATTTTGAGCCTATCCAATGTGTTTAACCAACGTGTTTAAGCAACATGTTTAAGCAACGTGTTTAACCAACCAACCAACTAATCAACCAATCAATCGATCAATCAATCAATCAATCAATCAATCAATCATGATCATGATCAATAAATCATGTTTCATGAAAAATCGAAATTCAATATTGTTCTTGCGTCACTTCTGAAAAAAAATCCACATGTACTCTGAAACTACAAGTACAATCGACCTCAAAATTTGCAGTCAGCAGGGCATACATGTACTGAAAGTTTATAAAAAAACTTGGTGCAGATATCTCTCAAAGCTTTTCCTAGACAAAAGAAATGGCAATGCCGTAAAAATCGCTTGCTAGGTCCGCAAATCTCAGTAAAAACCTACAATAAAATGTCCGCTCCGAGATTGAAATACTAATCTGTGTTACAAACAGGTGCTGAAAAATGTACAATATCAGAAAATAATCAATAAATGTGTTTTAAAGTAACACCGGATAAATTAAATCCAAAACATGCACTGCCCGTGAACTGTCATCAAGTTGTCAATTTCCTACAATGACAAAAGAAATTACATTGTGTACATTCCATCTCTATACATGTTGTCTGTTCAAGGTCCCGACCTAAAAAGAAATTAAAAGACTAAGTTTTTCTTAATATAAACCCGCGTCACGTGATGTCTCCTCAATCTTGCGCGCGCGCTGTATCTAAAATAAAAGAAAAACTTTCCAAACTAAACATGAAACTTCTCCGGTAACATAATAATATAGACCCCATACCAAAGCAAACAAACAAACAAATAAACAAATACCCCCCCCCCCCCTTTTCCAAATCAATCAATAAAAAAAATCAATTATCCATTCATCAGAGGGGAAAGACTGCCTAACAATTGTTTTCAAAACAATTGCTTTATATTTATTATTAAGTCTTTCCACTTTTCTGTGGAAAGACTTATTGTATTTGTTCTGATTATTATTATTATTATTATTATTATTATTTTTTTTTTTCCGCCAACTTTTGTTCTTGCGATAAATGTTTGTTTCGCAATATGTCGCTTTGATATTTCTCAGATTGTATCGTATAGTTTATGCGCTTTTAAATTTCACCCTGCTAAGCCGAACCAATTTCTTTGTAAGAGTTATCTCCCCATTTACTGTTTATCATCAGAGTGTATCTCCTTCGTACCAAAAAGAGATAGCGACAAAATTCTTTTTACAAATTGTTCGTTACATCCTCACTAATTTTTGGCTCATTTGGATCGAAGCGATTCGATTAAATTTTATAGGAGTTATCTACCTTTACGGAATAAATTTGTCGGTATGTTTTTTTAACTCATAAACCGTTGACCGTATAACCCTGGAATGTTTTTATTTGAGTCCCCTGGATCCTAACTTAGAAAATTAGGTCAAGGTCAAAGGTCAAGGTCATATTTTAGATTTTTATAAGTTTTTCATTTCCCTATAATTCTTGAACAGTTATAGATACAAAAATATTAAGCAGTGAAAAATGCTTGGTACTTCAAGGGGCAACTTTTTTACATTATGACTATATTGATTTTACCATCATGTAAGGGACATAACTCCCATCGATGGTTTTTAAAAAGCCATTTTTAGGCAAAACTCTTTAACAAAAGGTCCTTGACCCATAGGGTCTTTTGCAATGACCTTGTGTAGCAATGACCTTGACGAAAGTCACAAGGTCAAAGGTCAAGGTCATCAAATTATGTGGTTTTGGCACTATTTAAGCAGTTTTATGTGTGTTTGAATTTCAACCAACCAACCAACCAACCAACCAACCAACCAATCAATCAATCAATCAATCAATCAATCAATCAATCAATCAATCAATCAATCAATCAATCAATCAATCAATCAATGTTTCCGTTTCATGTGTTTGATACGGGATTCAAGGTCTCTTTTTTTTCGCTTGTTTTAATTGAGCCTATCAAACGTGTTTAACCAACATGTTTAACCAATATGTTTAACCAACGTGTTTAACCAACGTGTTTAACAAACCAACCAACCAATCAATGCATGTTTCCGTTTCATATGTTAAATACGGGATCCAAGATGTGTTTTTTTTTCGCTTGTTTAAATTGAGCCTATCCAACGTGTTTAACCAGCCAACGTGTTTCACCAATATGTTTAACCAACGTGTTTAACCAACATGTTTAACCAACCAACCAACCAACCAACCAACCAATCAATGCATGTTTCCGTTTTATGTGTTAAATACGGGATCCAAGATGTGGTTTTTTTTTTCGCTTGTTTAAATTGAGCCTATCCAACGTGTTTAACCAGCCAACGTGTTTCACCAATATGTTTAACCAACGTGTTTAACCAACCAACCAACCAACCAATCAATGCATGTTTCCGTTTCATGTGTTAAATACGGGATCCAAGATGGTTTTTTTTCCGCTTGTTTAAATTGAGCCTATCCAACGTGTTTAACCAGCCAACGTGTTTAACCAATATGTTTATCCAACGTGTTTAACCAACATGTTTAACCAACGTGTTTAACCAACCAACCAAACAATCAATCAATGCATGTTTCCGTTTCATGCGTTAAATACGGGATCCAATTTTGAGCCTATCCAATGTGTTTAACCAACGTGTTTAAGCAACATGTTTAAGCAACGTGTTTAACCAACCAACCAACTAATCAACCAATCAATCGATCAATCAATCAATCAATCAATCAATCAATCATGATCATGATCAATAAATCATGTTTCATGAAAAATCGAAATTCAATATTGTTCTTGCGTCACTTCTGAAAAAAAATCCACATGTACTCTGAAACTACAAGTACAATCGACCTCAAAATTTGCAGTCAGCAGGGCATACATGTACTGAAAGTTTATAAAAAAACTTGGTGCAGATATCTCTCAAAGCTTTTCCTAGACAAAAGAAATGGCAATGCCGTAAAAATCGCTTGCTAGGTCCGCAAATCTCAGTAAAAACCTACAATAAAATGTCCGCTCCGAGATTGAAATACTAATCTGTGTTACAAACAGGTGCTGAAAAATGTACAATATCAGAAAATAATCAATAAATGTGTTTTAAAGTAACACCGGATAAATTAAATCCAAAACATGCACTGCCCGTGAACTGTCATCAAGTTGTCAATTTCCTACAATGACAAAAGAAATTACATTGTGTACATTCCATCTCTATACATGTTGTCTGTTCAAGGTCCCGACCTAAAAAGAAATTAAAAGACTAAGTTTTTCTTAATATAAACCCGCGTCACGTGATGTCTCCTCAATCTTGCGCGCGCGCTGTATCTAAAATAAAAGAAAAACTTTCCAAACTAAACATGAAACTTCTCCGGTAACATAATAATATAGACCCCATACCAAAGCAAACAAACAAACAAATAAACAAATACCCCCCCCCCCCCTTTTCCAAATCAATCAATAAAAAAAATCAATTATCCATTCATCAGAGGGGAAAGACTGCCTAACAATTGTTTTCAAAACAATTGCTTTATATTTATTATTAAGTCTTTCCACTTTTCTGTGGAAAGACTTATTGTATTTGTTCTGATTATTATTATTATTATTATTATTATTATTTTTTTTTTTCCGCCAACTTTTGTTCTTGCGATAAATGTTTGTTTCGCAATATGTCGCTTTGATATTTCTCAGATTGTATCGTATAGTTTATGCGCTTTTAAATTTCACCCTGCTAAGCCGAACCAATTTCTTTGTAAGAGTTATCTCCCCATTTACTGTTTATCATCAGAGTGTATCTCCTTCGTACCAAAAAGAGATAGCGACAAAATTCTTTTTACAAATTGTTCGTTACATCCTCACTAATTTTTGGCTCATTTGGATCGAAGCGATTCGATTAAATTTTATAGGAGTTATCTACCTTTACGGAATAAATTTGTCGGTATGTTTTTTTAACTCATAAACCGTTGACCGTATAACCCTGGAATGTTTTTATTTGAGTCCCCTGGATCCTAACTTAGAAAATTAGGTCAAGGTCAAAGGTCAAGGTCATATTTTAGATTTTTATAAGTTTTTCATTTCCCTATAATTCTTGAACAGTTATAGATACAAAAATATTAAGCAGTGAAAAATGCTTGGTACTTCAAGGGGCAACTTTTTTACATTATGACTATATTGATTTTACCATCATGTAAGGGACATAACTCCCATCGATGGTTTTTAAAAAGCCATTTTTAGGCAAAACTCTTTAACAAAAGGTCCTTGACCCATAGGGTCTTTTGCAATGACCTTGTGTAGCAATGACCTTGACGAAAGTCACAAGGTCAAAGGTCAAGGTCATCAAATTATGTGGTTTTGGCACTATTTAAGCAGTTTTATGTGTGTTTGAATTTCAACCAACCAACCAACCAACCAACCAACCAACCAATCAATCAATCAATCAATCAATCAATCAATCAATCAATCAATCAATCAATCAATCAATCAATCAATCAATCAATGTTTCCGTTTCATGTGTTTGATACGGGATTCAAGGTCTCTTTTTTTTCGCTTGTTTTAATTGAGCCTATCAAACGTGTTTAACCAACATGTTTAACCAATATGTTTAACCAACGTGTTTAACCAACGTGTTTAACAAACCAACCAACCAATCAATGCATGTTTCCGTTTCATATGTTAAATACGGGATCCAAGATGTGTTTTTTTTTCGCTTGTTTAAATTGAGCCTATCCAACGTGTTTAACCAGCCAACGTGTTTCACCAATATGTTTAACCAACGTGTTTAACCAACATGTTTAACCAACCAACCAACCAACCAACCAACCAATCAATGCATGTTTCCGTTTTATGTGTTAAATACGGGATCCAAGATGTGGTTTTTTTTTTCGCTTGTTTAAATTGAGCCTATCCAACGTGTTTAACCAGCCAACGTGTTTCACCAATATGTTTAACCAACGTGTTTAACCAACCAACCAACCAACCAATCAATGCATGTTTCCGTTTCATGTGTTAAATACGGGATCCAAGATGGTTTTTTTTCCGCTTGTTTAAATTGAGCCTATCCAACGTGTTTAACCAGCCAACGTGTTTAACCAATATGTTTATCCAACGTGTTTAACCAACATGTTTAACCAACGTGTTTAACCAACCAACCAAACAATCAATCAATGCATGTTTCCGTTTCATGCGTTAAATACGGGATCCAATTTTGAGCCTATCCAATGTGTTTAACCAACGTGTTTAAGCAACATGTTTAAGCAACGTGTTTAACCAACCAACCAACTAATCAACCAATCAATCGATCAATCAATCAATCAATCAATCAATCAATCATGATCATGATCAATAAATCATGTTTCATGAAAAATCGAAATTCAATATTGTTCTTGCGTCACTTCTGAAAAAAAATCCACATGTACTCTGAAACTACAAGTACAATCGACCTCAAAATTTGCAGTCAGCAGGGCATACATGTACTGAAAGTTTATAAAAAAACTTGGTGCAGATATCTCTCAAAGCTTTTCCTAGACAAAAGAAATGGCAATGCCGTAAAAATCGCTTGCTAGGTCCGCAAATCTCAGTAAAAACCTACAATAAAATGTCCGCTCCGAGATTGAAATACTAATCTGTGTTACAAACAGGTGCTGAAAAATGTACAATATCAGAAAATAATCAATAAATGTGTTTTAAAGTAACACCGGATAAATTAAATCCAAAACATGCACTGCCCGTGAACTGTCATCAAGTTGTCAATTTCCTACAATGACAAAAGAAATTACATTGTGTACATTCCATCTCTATACATGTTGTCTGTTCAAGGTCCCGACCTAAAAAGAAATTAAAAGACTAAGTTTTTCTTAATATAAACCCGCGTCACGTGATGTCTCCTCAATCTTGCGCGCGCGCTGTATCTAAAATAAAAGAAAAACTTTCCAAACTAAACATGAAACTTCTCCGGTAACATAATAATATAGACCCCATACCAAAGCAAACAAACAAACAAATAAACAAATACCCCCCCCCCCCCTTTTCCAAATCAATCAATAAAAAAAATCAATTATCCATTCATCAGAGGGGAAAGACTGCCTAACAATTGTTTTCAAAACAATTGCTTTATATTTATTATTAAGTCTTTCCACTTTTCTGTGGAAAGACTTATTGTATTTGTTCTGATTATTATTATTATTATTATTATTATTATTTTTTTTTTTCCGCCAACTTTTGTTCTTGCGATAAATGTTTGTTTCGCAATATGTCGCTTTGATATTTCTCAGATTGTATCGTATAGTTTATGCGCTTTTAAATTTCACCCTGCTAAGCCGAACCAATTTCTTTGTAAGAGTTATCTCCCCATTTACTGTTTATCATCAGAGTGTATCTCCTTCGTACCAAAAAGAGATAGCGACAAAATTCTTTTTACAAATTGTTCGTTACATCCTCACTAATTTTTGGCTCATTTGGATCGAAGCGATTCGATTAAATTTTATAGGAGTTATCTACCTTTACGGAATAAATTTGTCGGTATGTTTTTTTAACTCATAAACCGTTGACCGTATAACCCTGGAATGTTTTTATTTGAGTCCCCTGGATCCTAACTTAGAAAATTAGGTCAAGGTCAAAGGTCAAGGTCATATTTTAGATTTTTATAAGTTTTTCATTTCCCTATAATTCTTGAACAGTTATAGATACAAAAATATTAAGCAGTGAAAAATGCTTGGTACTTCAAGGGGCAACTTTTTTACATTATGACTATATTGATTTTACCATCATGTAAGGGACATAACTCCCATCGATGGTTTTTAAAAAGCCATTTTTAGGCAAAACTCTTTAACAAAAGGTCCTTGACCCATAGGGTCTTTTGCAATGACCTTGTGTAGCAATGACCTTGACGAAAGTCACAAGGTCAAAGGTCAAGGTCATCAAATTATGTGGTTTTGGCACTATTTAAGCAGTTTTATGTGTGTTTGAATTTCAACCAACCAACCAACCAACCAACCAACCAACCAATCAATCAATCAATCAATCAATCAATCAATCAATCAATCAATCAATCAATCAATCAATCAATCAATCAATGTTTCCGTTTCATGTGTTTGATACGGGATTCAAGGTCTCTTTTTTTTCGCTTGTTTTAATTGAGCCTATCAAACGTGTTTAACCAACATGTTTAACCAATATGTTTAACCAACGTGTTTAACCAACGTGTTTAACAAACCAACCAACCAATCAATGCATGTTTCCGTTTCATATGTTAAATACGGGATCCAAGATGTGTTTTTTTTTCGCTTGTTTAAATTGAGCCTATCCAACGTGTTTAACCAGCCAACGTGTTTCACCAATATGTTTAACCAACGTGTTTAACCAACATGTTTAACCAACCAACCAACCAACCAACCAACCAATCAATGCATGTTTCCGTTTTATGTGTTAAATACGGGATCCAAGATGTGGTTTTTTTTTTCGCTTGTTTAAATTGAGCCTATCCAACGTGTTTAACCAGCCAACGTGTTTCACCAATATGTTTAACCAACGTGTTTAACCAACCAACCAACCAACCAATCAATGCATGTTTCCGTTTCATGTGTTAAATACGGGATCCAAGATGGTTTTTTTTCCGCTTGTTTAAATTGAGCCTATCCAACGTGTTTAACCAGCCAACGTGTTTAACCAATATGTTTATCCAACGTGTTTAACCAACATGTTTAACCAACGTGTTTAACCAACCAACCAAACAATCAATCAATGCATGTTTCCGTTTCATGCGTTAAATACGGGATCCAATTTTGAGCCTATCCAATGTGTTTAACCAACGTGTTTAAGCAACATGTTTAAGCAACGTGTTTAACCAACCAACCAACTAATCAACCAATCAATCGATCAATCAATCAATCAATCAATCAATCAATCATGATCATGATCAATAAATCATGTTTCATGAAAAATCGAAATTCAATATTGTTCTTGCGTCACTTCTGAAAAAAAATCCACATGTACTCTGAAACTACAAGTACAATCGACCTCAAAATTTGCAGTCAGCAGGGCATACATGTACTGAAAGTTTATAAAAAAACTTGGTGCAGATATCTCTCAAAGCTTTTCCTAGACAAAAGAAATGGCAATGCCGTAAAAATCGCTTGCTAGGTCCGCAAATCTCAGTAAAAACCTACAATAAAATGTCCGCTCCGAGATTGAAATACTAATCTGTGTTACAAACAGGTGCTGAAAAATGTACAATATCAGAAAATAATCAATAAATGTGTTTTAAAGTAACACCGGATAAATTAAATCCAAAACATGCACTGCCCGTGAACTGTCATCAAGTTGTCAATTTCCTACAATGACAAAAGAAATTACATTGTGTACATTCCATCTCTATACATGTTGTCTGTTCAAGGTCCCGACCTAAAAAGAAATTAAAAGACTAAGTTTTTCTTAATATAAACCCGCGTCACGTGATGTCTCCTCAATCTTGCGCGCGCGCTGTATCTAAAATAAAAGAAAAACTTTCCAAACTAAACATGAAACTTCTCCGGTAACATAATAATATAGACCCCATACCAAAGCAAACAAACAAACAAATAAACAAATACCCCCCCCCCCCCTTTTCCAAATCAATCAATAAAAAAAATCAATTATCCATTCATCAGAGGGGAAAGACTGCCTAACAATTGTTTTCAAAACAATTGCTTTATATTTATTATTAAGTCTTTCCACTTTTCTGTGGAAAGACTTATTGTATTTGTTCTGATTATTATTATTATTATTATTATTATTATTTTTTTTTTTCCGCCAACTTTTGTTCTTGCGATAAATGTTTGTTTCGCAATATGTCGCTTTGATATTTCTCAGATTGTATCGTATAGTTTATGCGCTTTTAAATTTCACCCTGCTAAGCCGAACCAATTTCTTTGTAAGAGTTATCTCCCCATTTACTGTTTATCATCAGAGTGTATCTCCTTCGTACCAAAAAGAGATAGCGACAAAATTCTTTTTACAAATTGTTCGTTACATCCTCACTAATTTTTGGCTCATTTGGATCGAAGCGATTCGATTAAATTTTATAGGAGTTATCTACCTTTACGGAATAAATTTGTCGGTATGTTTTTTTAACTCATAAACCGTTGACCGTATAACCCTGGAATGTTTTTATTTGAGTCCCCTGGATCCTAACTTAGAAAATTAGGTCAAGGTCAAAGGTCAAGGTCATATTTTAGATTTTTATAAGTTTTTCATTTCCCTATAATTCTTGAACAGTTATAGATACAAAAATATTAAGCAGTGAAAAATGCTTGGTACTTCAAGGGGCAACTTTTTTACATTATGACTATATTGATTTTACCATCATGTAAGGGACATAACTCCCATCGATGGTTTTTAAAAAGCCATTTTTAGGCAAAACTCTTTAACAAAAGGTCCTTGACCCATAGGGTCTTTTGCAATGACCTTGTGTAGCAATGACCTTGACGAAAGTCACAAGGTCAAAGGTCAAGGTCATCAAATTATGTGGTTTTGGCACTATTTAAGCAGTTTTATGTGTGTTTGAATTTCAACCAACCAACCAACCAACCAACCAACCAACCAACCAACAATCAATCAATCAATCAATCAATCAATCAATCAATCAATCAATCAATCAATCAATCAATCAATCAATCAATGTTTCCGTTTCATGTGTTTGATACGGGATTCAAGGTCTCTTTTTTTTCGCTTGTTTTAATTGAGCCTATCAAACGTGTTTAACCAACATGTTTAACCAATATGTTTAACCAACGTGTTTAACCAACGTGTTTAACAAACCAACCAACCAATCAATGCATGTTTCCGTTTCATATGTTAAATACGGGATCCAAGATGTGTTTTTTTTTCGCTTGTTTAAATTGAGCCTATCCAACGTGTTTAACCAGCCAACGTGTTTCACCAATATGTTTAACCAACGTGTTTAACCAACATGTTTAACCAACCAACCAACCAACCAACCAACCAATCAATGCATGTTTCCGTTTTATGTGTTAAATACGGGATCCAAGATGTGGTTTTTTTTTTCGCTTGTTTAAATTGAGCCTATCCAACGTGTTTAACCAGCCAACGTGTTTCACCAATATGTTTAACCAACGTGTTTAACCAACCAACCAACCAACCAATCAATGCATGTTTCCGTTTCATGTGTTAAATACGGGATCCAAGATGGTTTTTTTTCCGCTTGTTTAAATTGAGCCTATCCAACGTGTTTAACCAGCCAACGTGTTTAACCAATATGTTTATCCAACGTGTTTAACCAACATGTTTAACCAACGTGTTTAACCAACCAACCAAACAATCAATCAATGCATGTTTCCGTTTCATGCGTTAAATACGGGATCCAATTTTGAGCCTATCCAATGTGTTTAACCAACGTGTTTAAGCAACATGTTTAAGCAACGTGTTTAACCAACCAACCAACTAATCAACCAATCAATCGATCAATCAATCAATCAATCAATCAATCAATCATGATCATGATCAATAAATCATGTTTCATGAAAAATCGAAATTCAATATTGTTCTTGCGTCACTTCTGAAAAAAAATCCACATGTACTCTGAAACTACAAGTACAATCGACCTCAAAATTTGCAGTCAGCAGGGCATACATGTACTGAAAGTTTATAAAAAAACTTGGTGCAGATATCTCTCAAAGCTTTTCCTAGACAAAAGAAATGGCAATGCCGTAAAAATCGCTTGCTAGGTCCGCAAATCTCAGTAAAAACCTACAATAAAATGTCCGCTCCGAGATTGAAATACTAATCTGTGTTACAAACAGGTGCTGAAAAATGTACAATATCAGAAAATAATCAATAAATGTGTTTTAAAGTAACACCGGATAAATTAAATCCAAAACATGCACTGCCCGTGAACTGTCATCAAGTTGTCAATTTCCTACAATGACAAAAGAAATTACATTGTGTACATTCCATCTCTATACATGTTGTCTGTTCAAGGTCCCGACCTAAAAAGAAATTAAAAGACTAAGTTTTTCTTAATATAAACCCGCGTCACGTGATGTCTCCTCAATCTTGCGCGCGCGCTGTATCTAAAATAAAAGAAAAACTTTCCAAACTAAACATGAAACTTCTCCGGTAACATAATAATATAGACCCCATACCAAAGCAAACAAACAAACAAATAAACAAATACCCCCCCCCCCCCTTTTCCAAATCAATCAATAAAAAAAATCAATTATCCATTCATCAGAGGGGAAAGACTGCCTAACAATTGTTTTCAAAACAATTGCTTTATATTTATTATTAAGTCTTTCCACTTTTCTGTGGAAAGACTTATTGTATTTGTTCTGATTATTATTATTATTATTATTATTATTATTTTTTTTTTTCCGCCAACTTTTGTTCTTGCGATAAATGTTTGTTTCGCAATATGTCGCTTTGATATTTCTCAGATTGTATCGTATAGTTTATGCGCTTTTAAATTTCACCCTGCTAAGCCGAACCAATTTCTTTGTAAGAGTTATCTCCCCATTTACTGTTTATCATCAGAGTGTATCTCCTTCGTACCAAAAAGAGATAGCGACAAAATTCTTTTTACAAATTGTTCGTTACATCCTCACTAATTTTTGGCTCATTTGGATCGAAGCGATTCGATTAAATTTTATAGGAGTTATCTACCTTTACGGAATAAATTTGTCGGTATGTTTTTTTAACTCATAAACCGTTGACCGTATAACCCTGGAATGTTTTTATTTGAGTCCCCTGGATCCTAACTTAGAAAATTAGGTCAAGGTCAAAGGTCAAGGTCATATTTTAGATTTTTATAAGTTTTTCATTTCCCTATAATTCTTGAACAGTTATAGATACAAAAATATTAAGCAGTGAAAAATGCTTGGTACTTCAAGGGGCAACTTTTTTACATTATGACTATATTGATTTTACCATCATGTAAGGGACATAACTCCCATCGATGGTTTTTAAAAAGCCATTTTTAGGCAAAACTCTTTAACAAAAGGTCCTTGACCCATAGGGTCTTTTGCAATGACCTTGTGTAGCAATGACCTTGACGAAAGTCACAAGGTCAAAGGTCAAGGTCATCAAATTATGTGGTTTTGGCACTATTTAAGCAGTTTTATGTGTGTTTGAATTTCAACCAACCAACCAACCAACCAACCAACCAACCAATCAATCAATCAATCAATCAATCAATCAATCAATCAATCAATCAATCAATCAATCAATCAATCAATCAATGTTTCCGTTTCATGTGTTTGATACGGGATTCAAGGTCTCTTTTTTTTCGCTTGTTTTAATTGAGCCTATCAAACGTGTTTAACCAACATGTTTAACCAATATGTTTAACCAACGTGTTTAACCAACGTGTTTAACAAACCAACCAACCAATCAATGCATGTTTCCGTTTCATATGTTAAATACGGGATCCAAGATGTGTTTTTTTTTCGCTTGTTTAAATTGAGCCTATCCAACGTGTTTAACCAGCCAACGTGTTTCACCAATATGTTTAACCAACGTGTTTAACCAACATGTTTAACCAACCAACCAACCAACCAACCAACCAATCAATGCATGTTTCCGTTTTATGTGTTAAATACGGGATCCAAGATGTGGTTTTTTTTTTCGCTTGTTTAAATTGAGCCTATCCAACGTGTTTAACCAGCCAACGTGTTTCACCAATATGTTTAACCAACGTGTTTAACCAACCAACCAACCAACCAATCAATGCATGTTTCCGTTTCATGTGTTAAATACGGGATCCAAGATGGTTTTTTTTCCGCTTGTTTAAATTGAGCCTATCCAACGTGTTTAACCAGCCAACGTGTTTAACCAATATGTTTATCCAACGTGTTTAACCAACATGTTTAACCAACGTGTTTAACCAACCAACCAAACAATCAATCAATGCATGTTTCCGTTTCATGCGTTAAATACGGGATCCAATTTTGAGCCTATCCAATGTGTTTAACCAACGTGTTTAAGCAACATGTTTAAGCAACGTGTTTAACCAACCAACCAACTAATCAACCAATCAATCGATCAATCAATCAATCAATCAATCAATCAATCATGATCATGATCAATAAATCATGTTTCATGAAAAATCGAAATTCAATATTGTTCTTGCGTCACTTCTGAAAAAAAATCCACATGTACTCTGAAACTACAAGTACAATCGACCTCAAAATTTGCAGTCAGCAGGGCATACATGTACTGAAAGTTTATAAAAAAACTTGGTGCAGATATCTCTCAAAGCTTTTCCTAGACAAAAGAAATGGCAATGCCGTAAAAATCGCTTGCTAGGTCCGCAAATCTCAGTAAAAACCTACAATAAAATGTCCGCTCCGAGATTGAAATACTAATCTGTGTTACAAACAGGTGCTGAAAAATGTACAATATCAGAAAATAATCAATAAATGTGTTTTAAAGTAACACCGGATAAATTAAATCCAAAACATGCACTGCCCGTGAACTGTCATCAAGTTGTCAATTTCCTACAATGACAAAAGAAATTACATTGTGTACATTCCATCTCTATACATGTTGTCTGTTCAAGGTCCCGACCTAAAAAGAAATTAAAAGACTAAGTTTTTCTTAATATAAACCCGCGTCACGTGATGTCTCCTCAATCTTGCGCGCGCGCTGTATCTAAAATAAAAGAAAAACTTTCCAAACTAAACATGAAACTTCTCCGGTAACATAATAATATAGACCCCATACCAAAGCAAACAAACAAACAAATAAACAAATACCCCCCCCCCCCCTTTTCCAAATCAATCAATAAAAAAAATCAATTATCCATTCATCAGAGGGGAAAGACTGCCTAACAATTGTTTTCAAAACAATTGCTTTATATTTATTATTAAGTCTTTCCACTTTTCTGTGGAAAGACTTATTGTATTTGTTCTGATTATTATTATTATTATTATTATTATTATTTTTTTTTTTCCGCCAACTTTTGTTCTTGCGATAAATGTTTGTTTCGCAATATGTCGCTTTGATATTTCTCAGATTGTATCGTATAGTTTATGCGCTTTTAAATTTCACCCTGCTAAGCCGAACCAATTTCTTTGTAAGAGTTATCTCCCCATTTACTGTTTATCATCAGAGTGTATCTCCTTCGTACCAAAAAGAGATAGCGACAAAATTCTTTTTACAAATTGTTCGTTACATCCTCACTAATTTTTGGCTCATTTGGATCGAAGCGATTCGATTAAATTTTATAGGAGTTATCTACCTTTACGGAATAAATTTGTCGGTATGTTTTTTTAACTCATAAACCGTTGACCGTATAACCCTGGAATGTTTTTATTTGAGTCCCCTGGATCCTAACTTAGAAAATTAGGTCAAGGTCAAAGGTCAAGGTCATATTTTAGATTTTTATAAGTTTTTCATTTCCCTATAATTCTTGAACAGTTATAGATACAAAAATATTAAGCAGTGAAAAATGCTTGGTACTTCAAGGGGCAACTTTTTTACATTATGACTATATTGATTTTACCATCATGTAAGGGACATAACTCCCATCGATGGTTTTTAAAAAGCCATTTTTAGGCAAAACTCTTTAACAAAAGGTCCTTGACCCATAGGGTCTTTTGCAATGACCTTGTGTAGCAATGACCTTGACGAAAGTCACAAGGTCAAAGGTCAAGGTCATCAAATTATGTGGTTTTGGCACTATTTAAGCAGTTTTATGTGTGTTTGAATTTCAACCAACCAACCAACCAACCAACCAACCAACCAATCAATCAATCAATCAATCAATCAATCAATCAATCAATCAATCAATCAATCAATCAATCAATCAATCAATGTTTCCGTTTCATGTGTTTGATACGGGATTCAAGGTCTCTTTTTTTTCGCTTGTTTTAATTGAGCCTATCAAACGTGTTTAACCAACATGTTTAACCAATATGTTTAACCAACGTGTTTAACCAACGTGTTTAACAAACCAACCAACCAATCAATGCATGTTTCCGTTTCATATGTTAAATACGGGATCCAAGATGTGTTTTTTTTTCGCTTGTTTAAATTGAGCCTATCCAACGTGTTTAACCAGCCAACGTGTTTCACCAATATGTTTAACCAACGTGTTTAACCAACATGTTTAACCAACCAACCAACCAACCAACCAACCAATCAATGCATGTTTCCGTTTTATGTGTTAAATACGGGATCCAAGATGTGGTTTTTTTTTTCGCTTGTTTAAATTGAGCCTATCCAACGTGTTTAACCAGCCAACGTGTTTCACCAATATGTTTAACCAACGTGTTTAACCAACCAACCAACCAACCAATCAATGCATGTTTCCGTTTCATGTGTTAAATACGGGATCCAAGATGGTTTTTTTTCCGCTTGTTTAAATTGAGCCTATCCAACGTGTTTAACCAGCCAACGTGTTTAACCAATATGTTTATCCAACGTGTTTAACCAACATGTTTAACCAACGTGTTTAACCAACCAACCAAACAATCAATCAATGCATGTTTCCGTTTCATGCGTTAAATACGGGATCCAATTTTGAGCCTATCCAATGTGTTTAACCAACGTGTTTAAGCAACATGTTTAAGCAACGTGTTTAACCAACCAACCAACTAATCAACCAATCAATCGATCAATCAATCAATCAATCAATCAATCAATCATGATCATGATCAATAAATCATGTTTCATGAAAAATCGAAATTCAATATTGTTCTTGCGTCACTTCTGAAAAAAAATCCACATGTACTCTGAAACTACAAGTACAATCGACCTCAAAATTTGCAGTCAGCAGGGCATACATGTACTGAAAGTTTATAAAAAAACTTGGTGCAGATATCTCTCAAAGCTTTTCCTAGACAAAAGAAATGGCAATGCCGTAAAAATCGCTTGCTAGGTCCGCAAATCTCAGTAAAAACCTACAATAAAATGTCCGCTCCGAGATTGAAATACTAATCTGTGTTACAAACAGGTGCTGAAAAATGTACAATATCAGAAAATAATCAATAAATGTGTTTTAAAGTAACACCGGATAAATTAAATCCAAAACATGCACTGCCCGTGAACTGTCATCAAGTTGTCAATTTCCTACAATGACAAAAGAAATTACATTGTGTACATTCCATCTCTATACATGTTGTCTGTTCAAGGTCCCGACCTAAAAAGAAATTAAAAGACTAAGTTTTTCTTAATATAAACCCGCGTCACGTGATGTCTCCTCAATCTTGCGCGCGCGCTGTATCTAAAATAAAAGAAAAACTTTCCAAACTAAACATGAAACTTCTCCGGTAACATAATAATATAGACCCCATACCAAAGCAAACAAACAAACAAATAAACAAATACCCCCCCCCCCCCTTTTCCAAATCAATCAATAAAAAAAATCAATTATCCATTCATCAGAGGGGAAAGACTGCCTAACAATTGTTTTCAAAACAATTGCTTTATATTTATTATTAAGTCTTTCCACTTTTCTGTGGAAAGACTTATTGTATTTGTTCTGATTATTATTATTATTATTATTATTATTATTTTTTTTTTTCCGCCAACTTTTGTTCTTGCGATAAATGTTTGTTTCGCAATATGTCGCTTTGATATTTCTCAGATTGTATCGTATAGTTTATGCGCTTTTAAATTTCACCCTGCTAAGCCGAACCAATTTCTTTGTAAGAGTTATCTCCCCATTTACTGTTTATCATCAGAGTGTATCTCCTTCGTACCAAAAAGAGATAGCGACAAAATTCTTTTTACAAATTGTTCGTTACATCCTCACTAATTTTTGGCTCATTTGGATCGAAGCGATTCGATTAAATTTTATAGGAGTTATCTACCTTTACGGAATAAATTTGTCGGTATGTTTTTTTAACTCATAAACCGTTGACCGTATAACCCTGGAATGTTTTTATTTGAGTCCCCTGGATCCTAACTTAGAAAATTAGGTCAAGGTCAAAGGTCAAGGTCATATTTTAGATTTTTATAAGTTTTTCATTTCCCTATAATTCTTGAACAGTTATAGATACAAAAATATTAAGCAGTGAAAAATGCTTGGTACTTCAAGGGGCAACTTTTTTACATTATGACTATATTGATTTTACCATCATGTAAGGGACATAACTCCCATCGATGGTTTTTAAAAAGCCATTTTTAGGCAAAACTCTTTAACAAAAGGTCCTTGACCCATAGGGTCTTTTGCAATGACCTTGTGTAGCAATGACCTTGACGAAAGTCACAAGGTCAAAGGTCAAGGTCATCAAATTATGTGGTTTTGGCACTATTTAAGCAGTTTTATGTGTGTTTGAATTTCAACCAACCAACCAACCAACCAACCAACCAACCAACAATCAATCAATCAATCAATCAATCAATCAATCAATCAATCAATCAATCAATCAATCAATCAATCAATCAATGTTTCCGTTTCATGTGTTTGATACGGGATTCAAGGTCTCTTTTTTTTCGCTTGTTTTAATTGAGCCTATCAAACGTGTTTAACCAACATGTTTAACCAATATGTTTAACCAACGTGTTTAACCAACGTGTTTAACAAACCAACCAACCAATCAATGCATGTTTCCGTTTCATATGTTAAATACGGGATCCAAGATGTGTTTTTTTTTCGCTTGTTTAAATTGAGCCTATCCAACGTGTTTAACCAGCCAACGTGTTTCACCAATATGTTTAACCAACGTGTTTAACCAACATGTTTAACCAACCAACCAACCAACCAACCAACCAATCAATGCATGTTTCCGTTTTATGTGTTAAATACGGGATCCAAGATGTGGTTTTTTTTTTCGCTTGTTTAAATTGAGCCTATCCAACGTGTTTAACCAGCCAACGTGTTTCACCAATATGTTTAACCAACGTGTTTAACCAACCAACCAACCAACCAATCAATGCATGTTTCCGTTTCATGTGTTAAATACGGGATCCAAGATGGTTTTTTTTCCGCTTGTTTAAATTGAGCCTATCCAACGTGTTTAACCAGCCAACGTGTTTAACCAATATGTTTATCCAACGTGTTTAACCAACATGTTTAACCAACGTGTTTAACCAACCAACCAAACAATCAATCAATGCATGTTTCCGTTTCATGCGTTAAATACGGGATCCAATTTATCCAATTTTGAGCCTATCCAATGTGTTTAACCAACGTGTTTAAGCAACATGTTTAAGCAACGTGTTTAACCAACCAACCAACTAATCAACCAATCAATCGATCAATCAATCAATCAATCAATCAATCAATCATGATCATGATCAATAAATCATGTTTCATGAAAAATCGAAATTCAATATTGTTCTTGCGTCACTTCTGAAAAAAAATCCACATGTACTCTGAAACTACAAGTACAATCGACCTCAAAATTTGCAGTCAGCAGGGCATACATGTACTGAAAGTTTATAAAAAAACTTGGTGCAGATATCTCTCAAAGCTTTTCCTAGACAAAAGAAATGGCAATGCCGTAAAAATCGCTTGCTAGGTCCGCAAATCTCAGTAAAAACCTACAATAAAATGTCCGCTCCGAGATTGAAATACTAATCTGTGTTACAAACAGGTGCTGAAAAATGTACAATATCAGAAAATAATCAATAAATGTGTTTTAAAGTAACACCGGATAAATTAAATCCAAAACATGCACTGCCCGTGAACTGTCATCAAGTTGTCAATTTCCTACAATGACAAAAGAAATTACATTGTGTACATTCCATCTCTATACATGTTGTCTGTTCAAGGTCCCGACCTAAAAAGAAATTAAAAGACTAAGTTTTTCTTAATATAAACCCGCGTCACGTGATGTCTCCTCAATCTTGCGCGCGCGCTGTATCTAAAATAAAAGAAAAACTTTCCAAACTAAACATGAAACTTCTCCGGTAACATAATAATATAGACCCCATACCAAAGCAAACAAACAAACAAATAAACAAATACCCCCCCCCCCCCTTTTCCAAATCAATCAATAAAAAAAATCAATTATCCATTCATCAGAGGGGAAAGACTGCCTAACAATTGTTTTCAAAACAATTGCTTTATATTTATTATTAAGTCTTTCCACTTTTCTGTGGAAAGACTTATTGTATTTGTTCTGATTATTATTATTATTATTATTATTATTATTTTTTTTTTTCCGCCAACTTTTGTTCTTGCGATAAATGTTTGTTTCGCAATATGTCGCTTTGATATTTCTCAGATTGTATCGTATAGTTTATGCGCTTTTAAATTTCACCCTGCTAAGCCGAACCAATTTCTTTGTAAGAGTTATCTCCCCATTTACTGTTTATCATCAGAGTGTATCTCCTTCGTACCAAAAAGAGATAGCGACAAAATTCTTTTTACAAATTGTTCGTTACATCCTCACTAATTTTTGGCTCATTTGGATCGAAGCGATTCGATTAAATTTTATAGGAGTTATCTACCTTTACGGAATAAATTTGTCGGTATGTTTTTTTAACTCATAAACCGTTGACCGTATAACCCTGGAATGTTTTTATTTGAGTCCCCTGGATCCTAACTTAGAAAATTAGGTCAAGGTCAAAGGTCAAGGTCATATTTTAGATTTTTATAAGTTTTTCATTTCCCTATAATTCTTGAACAGTTATAGATACAAAAATATTAAGCAGTGAAAAATGCTTGGTACTTCAAGGGGCAACTTTTTTACATTATGACTATATTGATTTTACCATCATGTAAGGGACATAACTCCCATCGATGGTTTTTAAAAAGCCATTTTTAGGCAAAACTCTTTAACAAAAGGTCCTTGACCCATAGGGTCTTTTGCAATGACCTTGTGTAGCAATGACCTTGACGAAAGTCACAAGGTCAAAGGTCAAGGTCATCAAATTATGTGGTTTTGGCACTATTTAAGCAGTTTTATGTGTGTTTGAATTTCAACCAACCAACCAACCAACCAACCAACCAACCAATCAATCAATCAATCAATCAATCAATCAATCAATCAATCAATCAATCAATCAATCAATCAATCAATCAATGTTTCCGTTTCATGTGTTTGATACGGGATTCAAGGTCTCTTTTTTTTCGCTTGTTTTAATTGAGCCTATCAAACGTGTTTAACCAACATGTTTAACCAATATGTTTAACCAACGTGTTTAACCAACGTGTTTAACAAACCAACCAACCAATCAATGCATGTTTCCGTTTCATATGTTAAATACGGGATCCAAGATGTGTTTTTTTTTCGCTTGTTTAAATTGAGCCTATCCAACGTGTTTAACCAGCCAACGTGTTTCACCAATATGTTTAACCAACGTGTTTAACCAACATGTTTAACCAACCAACCAACCAACCAACCAACCAATCAATGCATGTTTCCGTTTTATGTGTTAAATACGGGATCCAAGATGTGGTTTTTTTTTTCGCTTGTTTAAATTGAGCCTATCCAACGTGTTTAACCAGCCAACGTGTTTCACCAATATGTTTAACCAACGTGTTTAACCAACCAACCAACCAACCAATCAATGCATGTTTCCGTTTCATGTGTTAAATACGGGATCCAAGATGGTTTTTTTTCCGCTTGTTTAAATTGAGCCTATCCAACGTGTTTAACCAGCCAACGTGTTTAACCAATATGTTTATCCAACGTGTTTAACCAACATGTTTAACCAACGTGTTTAACCAACCAACCAAACAATCAATCAATGCATGTTTCCGTTTCATGCGTTAAATACGGGATCCAATTTTGAGCCTATCCAATGTGTTTAACCAACGTGTTTAAGCAACATGTTTAAGCAACGTGTTTAACCAACCAACCAACTAATCAACCAATCAATCGATCAATCAATCAATCAATCAATCAATCAATCATGATCATGATCAATAAATCATGTTTCATGAAAAATCGAAATTCAATATTGTTCTTGCGTCACTTCTGAAAAAAAATCCACATGTACTCTGAAACTACAAGTACAATCGACCTCAAAATTTGCAGTCAGCAGGGCATACATGTACTGAAAGTTTATAAAAAAACTTGGTGCAGATATCTCTCAAAGCTTTTCCTAGACAAAAGAAATGGCAATGCCGTAAAAATCGCTTGCTAGGTCCGCAAATCTCAGTAAAAACCTACAATAAAATGTCCGCTCCGAGATTGAAATACTAATCTGTGTTACAAACAGGTGCTGAAAAATGTACAATATCAGAAAATAATCAATAAATGTGTTTTAAAGTAACACCGGATAAATTAAATCCAAAACATGCACTGCCCGTGAACTGTCATCAAGTTGTCAATTTCCTACAATGACAAAAGAAATTACATTGTGTACATTCCATCTCTATACATGTTGTCTGTTCAAGGTCCCGACCTAAAAAGAAATTAAAAGACTAAGTTTTTCTTAATATAAACCCGCGTCACGTGATGTCTCCTCAATCTTGCGCGCGCGCTGTATCTAAAATAAAAGAAAAACTTTCCAAACTAAACATGAAACTTCTCCGGTAACATAATAATATAGACCCCATACCAAAGCAAACAAACAAACAAATAAACAAATACCCCCCCCCCCCCTTTTCCAAATCAATCAATAAAAAAAATCAATTATCCATTCATCAGAGGGGAAAGACTGCCTAACAATTGTTTTCAAAACAATTGCTTTATATTTATTATTAAGTCTTTCCACTTTTCTGTGGAAAGACTTATTGTATTTGTTCTGATTATTATTATTATTATTATTATTATTATTTTTTTTTTTCCGCCAACTTTTGTTCTTGCGATAAATGTTTGTTTCGCAATATGTCGCTTTGATATTTCTCAGATTGTATCGTATAGTTTATGCGCTTTTAAATTTCACCCTGCTAAGCCGAACCAATTTCTTTGTAAGAGTTATCTCCCCATTTACTGTTTATCATCAGAGTGTATCTCCTTCGTACCAAAAAGAGATAGCGACAAAATTCTTTTTACAAATTGTTCGTTACATCCTCACTAATTTTTGGCTCATTTGGATCGAAGCGATTCGATTAAATTTTATAGGAGTTATCTACCTTTACGGAATAAATTTGTCGGTATGTTTTTTTAACTCATAAACCGTTGACCGTATAACCCTGGAATGTTTTTATTTGAGTCCCCTGGATCCTAACTTAGAAAATTAGGTCAAGGTCAAAGGTCAAGGTCATATTTTAGATTTTTATAAGTTTTTCATTTCCCTATAATTCTTGAACAGTTATAGATACAAAAATATTAAGCAGTGAAAAATGCTTGGTACTTCAAGGGGCAACTTTTTTACATTATGACTATATTGATTTTACCATCATGTAAGGGACATAACTCCCATCGATGGTTTTTAAAAAGCCATTTTTAGGCAAAACTCTTTAACAAAAGGTCCTTGACCCATAGGGTCTTTTGCAATGACCTTGTGTAGCAATGACCTTGACGAAAGTCACAAGGTCAAAGGTCAAGGTCATCAAATTATGTGGTTTTGGCACTATTTAAGCAGTTTTATGTGTGTTTGAATTTCAACCAACCAACCAACCAACCAACCAACCAACCAATCAATCAATCAATCAATCAATCAATCAATCAATCAATCAATCAATCAATCAATCAATCAATCAATCAATGTTTCCGTTTCATGTGTTTGATACGGGATTCAAGGTCTCTTTTTTTTCGCTTGTTTTAATTGAGCCTATCAAACGTGTTTAACCAACATGTTTAACCAATATGTTTAACCAACGTGTTTAACCAACGTGTTTAACAAACCAACCAACCAATCAATGCATGTTTCCGTTTCATATGTTAAATACGGGATCCAAGATGTGTTTTTTTTTCGCTTGTTTAAATTGAGCCTATCCAACGTGTTTAACCAGCCAACGTGTTTCACCAATATGTTTAACCAACGTGTTTAACCAACATGTTTAACCAACCAACCAACCAACCAACCAACCAATCAATGCATGTTTCCGTTTTATGTGTTAAATACGGGATCCAAGATGTGGTTTTTTTTTTCGCTTGTTTAAATTGAGCCTATCCAACGTGTTTAACCAGCCAACGTGTTTCACCAATATGTTTAACCAACGTGTTTAACCAACCAACCAACCAACCAATCAATGCATGTTTCCGTTTCATGTGTTAAATACGGGATCCAAGATGGTTTTTTTTCCGCTTGTTTAAATTGAGCCTATCCAACGTGTTTAACCAGCCAACGTGTTTAACCAATATGTTTATCCAACGTGTTTAACCAACATGTTTAACCAACGTGTTTAACCAACCAACCAAACAATCAATCAATGCATGTTTCCGTTTCATGCGTTAAATACGGGATCCAATTTTGAGCCTATCCAATGTGTTTAACCAACGTGTTTAAGCAACATGTTTAAGCAACGTGTTTAACCAACCAACCAACTAATCAACCAATCAATCGATCAATCAATCAATCAATCAATCAATCAATCATGATCATGATCAATAAATCATGTTTCATGAAAAATCGAAATTCAATATTGTTCTTGCGTCACTTCTGAAAAAAAATCCACATGTACTCTGAAACTACAAGTACAATCGACCTCAAAATTTGCAGTCAGCAGGGCATACATGTACTGAAAGTTTATAAAAAAACTTGGTGCAGATATCTCTCAAAGCTTTTCCTAGACAAAAGAAATGGCAATGCCGTAAAAATCGCTTGCTAGGTCCGCAAATCTCAGTAAAAACCTACAATAAAATGTCCGCTCCGAGATTGAAATACTAATCTGTGTTACAAACAGGTGCTGAAAAATGTACAATATCAGAAAATAATCAATAAATGTGTTTTAAAGTAACACCGGATAAATTAAATCCAAAACATGCACTGCCCGTGAACTGTCATCAAGTTGTCAATTTCCTACAATGACAAAAGAAATTACATTGTGTACATTCCATCTCTATACATGTTGTCTGTTCAAGGTCCCGACCTAAAAAGAAATTAAAAGACTAAGTTTTTCTTAATATAAACCCGCGTCACGTGATGTCTCCTCAATCTTGCGCGCGCGCTGTATCTAAAATAAAAGAAAAACTTTCCAAACTAAACATGAAACTTCTCCGGTAACATAATAATATAGACCCCATACCAAAGCAAACAAACAAACAAATAAACAAATACCCCCCCCCCCCCTTTTCCAAATCAATCAATAAAAAAAATCAATTATCCATTCATCAGAGGGGAAAGACTGCCTAACAATTGTTTTCAAAACAATTGCTTTATATTTATTATTAAGTCTTTCCACTTTTCTGTGGAAAGACTTATTGTATTTGTTCTGATTATTATTATTATTATTATTATTATTATTTTTTTTTTTCCGCCAACTTTTGTTCTTGCGATAAATGTTTGTTTCGCAATATGTCGCTTTGATATTTCTCAGATTGTATCGTATAGTTTATGCGCTTTTAAATTTCACCCTGCTAAGCCGAACCAATTTCTTTGTAAGAGTTATCTCCCCATTTACTGTTTATCATCAGAGTGTATCTCCTTCGTACCAAAAAGAGATAGCGACAAAATTCTTTTTACAAATTGTTCGTTACATCCTCACTAATTTTTGGCTCATTTGGATCGAAGCGATTCGATTAAATTTTATAGGAGTTATCTACCTTTACGGAATAAATTTGTCGGTATGTTTTTTTAACTCATAAACCGTTGACCGTATAACCCTGGAATGTTTTTATTTGAGTCCCCTGGATCCTAACTTAGAAAATTAGGTCAAGGTCAAAGGTCAAGGTCATATTTTAGATTTTTATAAGTTTTTCATTTCCCTATAATTCTTGAACAGTTATAGATACAAAAATATTAAGCAGTGAAAAATGCTTGGTACTTCAAGGGGCAACTTTTTTACATTATGACTATATTGATTTTACCATCATGTAAGGGACATAACTCCCATCGATGGTTTTTAAAAAGCCATTTTTAGGCAAAACTCTTTAACAAAAGGTCCTTGACCCATAGGGTCTTTTGCAATGACCTTGTGTAGCAATGACCTTGACGAAAGTCACAAGGTCAAAGGTCAAGGTCATCAAATTATGTGGTTTTGGCACTATTTAAGCAGTTTTATGTGTGTTTGAATTTCAACCAACCAACCAACCAACCAACCAACCAACCAATCAATCAATCAATCAATCAATCAATCAATCAATCAATCAATCAATCAATCAATCAATCAATCAATCAATGTTTCCGTTTCATGTGTTTGATACGGGATTCAAGGTCTCTTTTTTTTCGCTTGTTTTAATTGAGCCTATCAAACGTGTTTAACCAACATGTTTAACCAATATGTTTAACCAACGTGTTTAACCAACGTGTTTAACAAACCAACCAACCAATCAATGCATGTTTCCGTTTCATATGTTAAATACGGGATCCAAGATGTGTTTTTTTTTCGCTTGTTTAAATTGAGCCTATCCAACGTGTTTAACCAGCCAACGTGTTTCACCAATATGTTTAACCAACGTGTTTAACCAACATGTTTAACCAACCAACCAACCAACCAACCAACCAATCAATGCATGTTTCCGTTTTATGTGTTAAATACGGGATCCAAGATGTGGTTTTTTTTTTCGCTTGTTTAAATTGAGCCTATCCAACGTGTTTAACCAGCCAACGTGTTTCACCAATATGTTTAACCAACGTGTTTAACCAACCAACCAACCAACCAATCAATGCATGTTTCCGTTTCATGTGTTAAATACGGGATCCAAGATGGTTTTTTTTCCGCTTGTTTAAATTGAGCCTATCCAACGTGTTTAACCAGCCAACGTGTTTAACCAATATGTTTATCCAACGTGTTTAACCAACATGTTTAACCAACGTGTTTAACCAACCAACCAAACAATCAATCAATGCATGTTTCCGTTTCATGCGTTAAATACGGGATCCAATTTTGAGCCTATCCAATGTGTTTAACCAACGTGTTTAAGCAACATGTTTAAGCAACGTGTTTAACCAACCAACCAACTAATCAACCAATCAATCGATCAATCAATCAATCAATCAATCAATCAATCATGATCATGATCAATAAATCATGTTTCATGAAAAATCGAAATTCAATATTGTTCTTGCGTCACTTCTGAAAAAAAATCCACATGTACTCTGAAACTACAAGTACAATCGACCTCAAAATTTGCAGTCAGCAGGGCATACATGTACTGAAAGTTTATAAAAAAACTTGGTGCAGATATCTCTCAAAGCTTTTCTAGACAAAAGAAATGGCAATGCCGTAAAAATCGCTTGCTAGGTCCGCAAATCTCAGTAAAAACCTACAATAAAATGTCCGCTCCGAGATTGAAATACTAATCTGTGTTACAAACAGGTGCTGAAAAATGTACAATATCAGAAAATAATCAATAAATGTGTTTTAAAGTAACACCGGATAAATTAAATCCAAAACATGCACTGCCCGTGAACTGTCATCAAGTTGTCAATTTCCTACAATGACAAAAGAAATTACATTGTGTACATTCCATCTCTATACATGTTGTCTGTTCAAGGTCCCGACCTAAAAAGA
>NC_134839.1:53185983-53190983 GCF_965363235.1 Mytilus galloprovincialis
GAAACGCAAACATGCATTGATTGATTGATTGGTTGGTAAGTTGGTTAAACACGTTGGTTAAACATGTTGGTTAAACACGTTGGTTAAACACGTTGGCTGGTTAACACGTTAGATAGGCTCAATTTAAACGAGCGAAAAAAACCATCTTGGATCCCGTATTTAACACATGAAACGGAAACATGCATTGATTGATTGATTGATTGGTTGGGTGGTTGGTTGGTTGGTTGGTTAAACATGTTGGTTAAACACGTTGGTTAAACATGTTGGTTAAACACGTTGGTTAAACATGTTGGTTAAACACGTTGGTTAAACACGTTGGCTGGTTAAACACGTTAGATAGGCTCAATTTAAACGAGCGAAAAAAAAACCATCTTGGATCCCGTATTTAACACATGAAACGGAAACATGCATTGATTGATTGATTGGTTGGTTGGTTGGTTGGTTAAACACGTTGGTTAAACACGTTAGTTAAACATATTTGTTAAACACGTTTGATAGGCTCAATTAAAACAAGCGAAAAAAAAGAGACCTTGAATCCCGTATCAAACACATGAAACGGAAACATTGATTGATTGATTGATTGATTGATTGATTGATTGATTGATTGATTGATTGATTGATTGATTGATTGATTGGTTGGTTGGTTGGTTGGTTGATTGATTGGTTGGTTGGTTGGTTGGTTGGTTGGTTGGTTGGTTGGTTGGTTGGTTGGTTGAAATTCAAACACACATAAAACTGTTTAAATAGTGCCAAAACCACATAATTTGATGACCTTGACCTTTGACCTTGTGACCTTCGTCAAGGTCATTGCTCCACAAGGTCATTGCAAAAGACCCTATGGGTCAAGGACCTTTGTTTAAGAGTTTTGCCTAAATATGGCTTTTTAAAAACCATCGATGGGAGTTATGTCCCTTACATGATGGTAAAATCAATATAGTCATAATGTAAAAAAGTTGCCCCTTGAAGTACTTAACATTTTTCACTGCTTAAATTTTCTGTATCTATAACCATTCAAGAATTATAGGGAAATCAAAGACATATGAAAATCTAAAATATGACCTTGACCTTTGACCTTGACCTAATTTTCTAAGTTAGGAATCAGGGGACTCAAATAAAAACATTCCAGGGTTATACGGTTAACGGTTTATGAGTTAAAAAAACATACCGACAAATTTATTCCGTAAAGATAGATAACTCCTATAAAATTTCATCGAATCGCTTCGATCCAAATTAGCCAAAATTTTCTGAGGATGTAACGAACAATTTGTAAAAAGAATTTTGTCGCTATCTTTTTTTGTTACGAAGGAGATGCACACACATGATAAACAGTGAATAGGGAGATAACTCTTACAGAGAAAATTGTTCGTCTTAGCAGGGTGAAATTTAAAAGCGCATAAACTATACGATACAATATGAAAAATATCTAAGCGACATATTGCGAAACAAACATTTATCGCAAGAACAAAATTTGGCGGAAAAAAAAAAAAAATAATAATAATAATAATAATAATAATCAGAAGAAATACAATAAGTCTTTCCACAGAAAAGTGGAAAGACTTAATAATAAATATAAAGCAATTGTTTTGAAAACAATTGTTAGGCAGTCTTTCCCCTCTGATGAATGGATAATTGATTTTTTTTTTATTGATTGATTTGGAAAAAAGGGGGGGGGGGGTATTTGTTTATTTGTTTGTTTGTTTGCTTTGGTATGGGGTCTATATTATTATGTTACCGGAGAAGTTTCATGTTTAGTTTGGAAAGTTTTTCTTTTATTTTAGATACAGCGCGCGCGCAAGATTGAGGAGACATCACGTGACGCGGGTTTATATTAAGAAAAACTTAGTCTTTTTATTTCTTTTTAGGTCGGGACTTTGAACAGACAACATCTATAGAGATGGAATGTACACAATGTAATTTCTTTTGTCATTGTAGGAAATTGACATTTTGATCACAGTTCACCAGCAGTGCATGTTTTGGATTTAATCGATCCGGTGTAACTTTAAAACACATTTAATGATTATTTTTTGATAATGTCCATTTTTCAGCACCTGTTTGTAACACAGATTAGTATTTCAATCTCGGAGCGGACATTTTCTTGTAGGTTTTTACTGAGATTGACGGACCTAGCAAGCGATTTTTACTGCATTGCCATTTCTTTTTTCTAGGAAAAGTCTTGAGAGATATCTGCAAAAAGTTTTTTTATGAACCTTCAGTACATGTATGCCCTGCTGACTGCAAATTTTCAGGTCGATTGGACTTGTAGTTTCAGAGAATATGTGGATTTTTTTTTCAGAAGAGACGTAAGAACAATAATAAAATAAAAATTTTCTTGAATAATTGAGAGTTTGTTCCTTCAATAAACTGTCATAAATAAACAGTCATACATATTGATTGATTGATTAGTTGGTTGATTGATTGGTTGGTTGGTTGGTTGGTTTGTTGGTTGGTTGATTAAACACGTTTGATAGGGTCACTTAGAACAAGGGGAAAAAGACCTCAAGAGACCTTGCATCCCGTATTAAACGCATGACACGGAAACATACATTAAGTGATTGATTGGTTGGTTGGTTGGTTGGTTAAACACGTTGGTTAAACATGTTGGTTTAACACGTTGGCTGGTTAAACACGTTGGCTGGTTAAACACGTTTGATAGGCTCAATTTAAACAATCGAAAAAAAACCATCTTGGATCCCGTATTTAACACATGAAACGGAAACATGCATTGATTTATTTATTGGTTGGTTGGTTGGTTGGTTGGTTGGTTGGTTGGTTAAACATGTCGGTTAAACACGTAGTTTAAACACGTTGGCTGGTTAAACACGTTTGATAGGCTCAATTTAAACAAGCGAAAAAAAACATCTTGGATCCCGTATTTAACACATGAAACGGAAACATGCATTGATTTATTTATTGGTTGGTTGGTTGGTTGGTTGGTTGGTTGGTTGGTTGGTTAAACATGTCGGTTAAACACGTAGTTTAAACACGTTGGCTGGTTAAACACGTTTGATAGGCTCAATTTTAACAAACGAAAAAAAAACCATCTCGGATCCCGTATTTAACACATGAAACGGAAACATGCATTGATTGATTGATTGGTTGGTTGGTTGGTTAAACACGTTGGTTAAACACATTGGATAGGCTCAAAATTGGATCCCGTATTTAACACATGAAACGGAAACATGCATTGATTGATTGATTGATTGGTTGGTTGGTTAAACACGTTGGTTAAACATATTGGTTAAACACGTTGGTTAAACATATTGGTTAAACACCTTGGTTAAACATATTGGTTAAACACGTTGGCTGGTTAAACACGTTGGATAGGCTCAATTTAAACAAGCGAAAAAAAAAACATCTTGGATCCCGTATTTAACACACGAAACGGAAACATGCATTGATTGATTGATTGATTGATTGGTTGGGTGGGTGGTTGGTTGGTTAAACATGTTGGTTAAACACGTTGGCTGGTTAAACACGTTAGATAGGCTCAATTTAAACAAGCGAAAAAAACCATCTTGGATCCCGTATTTAACACATGAAACGCAAACATGCATTGATTGATTGATTGGTTGGTAAGTTGGTTAAACACGTTGGTTAAACATGTTGGTTAAACACGTTGGTTAAACACGTTGGCTGGTTAACACGTTAGATAGGCTCAATTTAAACGAGCGAAAAAAACCATCTTGGATCCCGTATTTAACACATGAAACGGAAACATGCATTGATTGATTGATTGATTGGTTGGGTGGTTGGTTGGTTGGTTGGTTAAACATGTTGGTTAAACACGTTGGTTAAACATGTTGGTTAAACACGTTGGTTAAACATGTTGGTTAAACACGTTGGTTAAACACGTTGGCTGGTTAAACACGTTAGATAGGCTCAATTTAAACGAGCGAAAAAAAAACCATCTTGGATCCCGTATTTAACACATGAAACGGAAACATGCATTGATTGATTGATTGGTTGGTTGGTTGGTTGGTTAAACACGTTGGTTAAACACGTTAGTTAAACATATTTGTTAAACACGTTTGATAGGCTCAATTAAAACAAGCGAAAAAAAAGAGACCTTGAATCCCGTATCAAACACATGAAACGGAAACATTGATTGATTGATTGATTGATTGATTGATTGATTGATTGATTGATTGATTGATTGATTGATTGATTGATTGGTTGGTTGGTTGGTTGGTTGGTTGATTGATTGGTTGGTTGGTTGGTTGGTTGGTTGGTTGGTTGGTTGGTTGGTTGGTTGGTTGAAATTCAAACACACATAAAACTGTTTAAATAGTGCCAAAACCACATAATTTGATGACCTTGACCTTTGACCTTGTGACCTTCGTCAAGGTCATTGCTCCACAAGGTCATTGCAAAAGACCCTATGGGTCAAGGACCTTTGTTTAAGAGTTTTGCCTAAATATGGCTTTTTAAAAACCATCGATGGGAGTTATGTCCCTTACATGATGGTAAAATCAATATAGTCATAATGTAAAAAAGTTGCCCCTTGAAGTACTTAACATTTTTCACTGCTTAAATTTTCTGTATCTATAACCATTCAAGAATTATAGGGAAATCAAAGACATATGAAAATCTAAAATATGACCTTGACCTTTGACCTTGACCTAATTTTCTAAGTTAGGAATCAGGGGACTCAAATAAAAACATTCCAGGGTTATACGGTTAACGGTTTATGAGTTAAAAAAACATACCGACAAATTTATTCCGTAAAGATAGATAACTCCTATAAAATTTCATCGAATCGCTTCGATCCAAATTAGCCAAAATTTTCTGAGGATGTAACGAACAATTTGTAAAAAGAATTTTGTCGCTATCTTTTTTTGTTACGAAGGAGATGCACACACATGATAAACAGTGAATAGGGAGATAACTCTTACAGAGAAAATTGTTCGTCTTAGCAGGGTGAAATTTAAAAGCGCATAAACTATACGATACAATATGAAAAATATCTAAGCGACATATTGCGAAACAAACATTTATCGCAA
>NC_134839.1:53193483-53195983 GCF_965363235.1 Mytilus galloprovincialis
GACCCTATGGGTCAAGGACCTTTTGTTTAAGAGTTTTGCCTAAAAATGGCTTTTTAAAAACCATCGATGGGAGTTATGTCCCTTATATGATGGTAAAATCAATATAGTCATAATGTAAAAAGTTGCCCCTTAAAGTACCGAGCATTTTTCACTGCTTATTTTTTTTGTATCTATAACCGTTCAAGAATTATAGGGAAATGAAAAACTTATAAAAATCTAAAATATGACCTTGACCTTTGACCTTGACCTAATTTTCTAAGTTAGGACCCTGGGGACTCAAATAAAAACATTTCAGGGTTATACGGTTAACGGTTTAGGAGTTTAAAAAACATACCGACAAATTTATTCCGTAAAGGTAGATAACTCCTATAAAATTTCATCAAATCGCTTCGATCCAAATACGCCAAAAATTACTGAGGATGTAACGAACAGTTTGTAAAAAGAATTTTGTCGCTTTCTTATTTTGTTACGAAGGAGATGCACACAGAGGATAAACAGTGAAAAGGGAGATAACTCTTACATAGAAAATGGTTCGGCTTAGCAGGGTGAAATTTAAAAGCGCATAGACTATACGATACCATATGAGAAATATTTAAGCGACATATTGCGAAACAAATATTTTGCGCAAGAACAAAATTTGGCGGAAGAAAAAAAAAAAAAAAATAATAATAATAATAATCAGAACAAATACAATAAGTCTTTCCACAGAAAAGTGGAAAGACTTAAATATAAAGCAATTGTTTTGAAAACAATTGTTAGGCAGTCTTTCCCCTCTGATGAATGGATAATTGGGTTTTTTTATTGATTGATTTGGAAAAAAAAGGGGGGGGGGGGTATTTGTTTGTTTGTTTGTTTTTGTAAAGGGTCTATATTATTATGTTACCGGAGAAGTTTCATGTTTAGTTTGGAAAGTTTTTCTTTTATTTTAGATACAGCGCGCGCGCAATATTGAGGAGACATCACGTGACGCGGGTTTATATTAAGAAAAACTTAGTCTTTTAATTTCTTTTTAGGTCGGGACCTTGAACAGACAACATGTCTAGAGATGGAATGTACACAATGTAATTTCTTTTGTCATTGTAGGAAATTGACATTTTGATCACAGTTCACCAGCAGTGCATGTTTTGGATTTAATTGTTCCGGTGTAACTTTAATACACATTTAATGATTATTTTTTGATAATGTCCATTTTTCAGCACCTGTTTGTAACACAGATTAGTATTTCAATCTCGGAGCGGACATTTTATTGTAGGTTTTTACTGAGATTGACGGACCTAGCAAGCGATTTTTACGGCATTGCGATTTCTTTTTTCTAGGAAAAGTCTTGAGAGATATCTGCAAAAGGTTTTTTTATGAACCTTCAGTACATGTATGCCCTGCTGACTGCAAATTTTCAGGTCGATTGGACTTGTAGTTTCAGAGAATATGTGGATTTTTTTTCAGAAGAGACGTAAGAACAATAATAAAATAAAAATTTTCTTGAATAATTGAGAGTTTGTACCTTCAATATACTGTCATAAATAAACAGTCATACATATTGATTGATTGATTAGTTGGTTGATTGATTGGTTGGTTGGTTGGTTTGTTGGTTGGTTGGTTGGTTGGTTGATTAAACACGTTTGATAGGGTCACTTAGAACAAGGGAAAAAAACCTCAAGAGACCTTGCATCCCGTATTAAACGCATGACACGGAAACATACATTAAGTGATTGATTGGTTGGTTGGTTGGTTAAACACGTTAGTTAAACATGTTGGTTGAACACGTTGGTTAAACACGTTGGCTGGTTAAACACGTTGGAAAGGCTCAATTTAAACAAGCGAAAAAAAACCATCTTGGATCCCGTATTTAACAAATGAAACGGAAACATGCATTGATTGGTTGATTGGTTGGTTGGTTGGTTGGTTGGTTGGTTAAACACGTTGGTTAAACACGTTGGCTGGCTAAACACGTTTGATAGGCTCAATTTAAACAAGCGGAAAAAAAACATCTTGGATCCCGTATTTAACACATGAAACGGAAACATGCATTGATTTATTGGTTGGTTGGTTGGTTGGTTGGTTGATTAAACACGTTGGTTAAACATGCTGGTTAAACACGTAGTTTAAACACGTGTGATAGGCTCAATTTTAACAAGCGATAAAAAACCATCTTGGATCCCGTATTTAACACATGAAACGGAAACATGCAGTGATTGGTTGATTGGTTGGTTGGTTGGTTGGTTGGTTGGTTGTTTGGT
Source organism: Mytilus galloprovincialis (assembly GCF_965363235.1). NCBI lineage: Eukaryota > Metazoa > Mollusca > Bivalvia > Mytilida > Mytilidae > Mytilus > Mytilus galloprovincialis. The sequence goes on from NC_134839.1 coordinate 53,195,721, forward strand.
TGGTTGGTTGGTTAAACAAGTTGGTTAAACACGTTGGTTAAACACGTTGATTAAACACGTTGGCTGGTTAAACACGTTAGATAGGCTCAATCTAAACAAGCGAAAAAAAAACATCTTGGATCCCGTATTTAACACATGAAACGGAAACATGCATTGATTGATTGATTGGTTGGTTGGTTGGTTGGTTGGTTAGTTAAACACGTTGGTTAAACATGTTGGTTAAACACGTTGGTTAAACACGTTGGCTGGTTAAACACGTTAGA
>NC_134839.1:53200983-53205983 GCF_965363235.1 Mytilus galloprovincialis
GTGTAACTTTAATACACATTTAATGATTATTTTTTGATAATGTCCATTTTTCAGCACCTGTTTGTAACACAGATTAGTATTTCAATCTCGGAGCGGACATTTTATTGTAGGTTTTTACTGAGATTGACGGACCTAGCAAGCGATTTTTACGGCATTGCGATTTCTTTTTTCTAGGAAAAGTCTTGAGAGATATCTGCAAAAGGTTTTTTTATGAACCTTCAGTACATGTATGCCCTGCTGACTGCAAATTTTCAGGTCGATTGGACTTGTAGTTTCAGAGAATATGTGGATTTTTTTTCAGAAGAGACGTAAGAACAATAATAAAATAAAAATTTTCTTGAATAATTGAGAGTTTGTACCTTCAATATACTGTCATAAATAAACAGTCATACATATTGATTGATTGATTAGTTGGTTGATTGATTGGTTGGTTGGTTGGTTTGTTGGTTGGTTGGTTGGTTGGTTGATTAAACACGTTTGATAGGGTCACTTAGAACAAGGGAAAAAAACCTCAAGAGACCTTGCATCCCGTATTAAACGCATGACACGGAAACATACATTAAGTGATTGATTGGTTGGTTGGTTGGTTAAACACGTTAGTTAAACATGTTGGTTGAACACGTTGGTTAAACACGTTGGCTGGTTAAACACGTTGGAAAGGCTCAATTTAAACAAGCGAAAAAAAACCATCTTGGATCCCGTATTTAACAAATGAAACGGAAACATGCATTGATTGGTTGATTGGTTGGTTGGTTGGTTGGTTGGTTGGTTAAACACGTTGGTTAAACACGTTGGCTGGCTAAACACGTTTGATAGGCTCAATTTAAACAAGCGGAAAAAAAACATCTTGGATCCCGTATTTAACACATGAAACGGAAACATGCATTGATTTATTGGTTGGTTGGTTGGTTGGTTGGTTGATTAAACACGTTGGTTAAACATGCTGGTTAAACACGTAGTTTAAACACGTGTGATAGGCTCAATTTTAACAAGCGATAAAAAACCATCTTGGATCCCGTATTTAACACATGAAACGGAAACATGCAGTGATTGGTTGATTGGTTGGTTGGTTGGTTGGTTGGTTGGTTGGTTGTTTGGTTGGTTGGTTGGTTAAACAAGTTGGTTAAACACGTTGGTTAAACACGTTGATTAAACACGTTGGCTGGTTAAACACGTTAGATAGGCTCAATCTAAACAAGCGAAAAAAAAACATCTTGGATCCCGTATTTAACACATGAAACGGAAACATGCATTGATTGATTGATTGGTTGGTTGGTTGGTTGGTTGGTTAGTTAAACACGTTGGTTAAACATGTTGGTTAAACACGTTGGTTAAACACGTTGGCTGGTTAAACACGTTAGATAGGCTCAATTTAAACGAGCGAAAAAAAACATCTTGGATCCCGTATTTAACACATGAAACGGAAACATGCATTGATTGATTGATTGATTGGTTGGTTGGTTGGTTGGTGGGTTGGTTGGTTGGTTAAACACGTTGGTTAAACATGTTGGTTAAACACGTTGGTTAAACACGTTGGCTGGTTAAACACGTTAGATAGGCTCAATTTAAACGAGCGAGAAAAAAAAAAAACATCTTGGATCCCGTATTTAACACATGAAACGGAAACATGCATTGATTGATTGATTGATTGATTGGTTGGTTGGTTGTTTGGTTGGTTGGTTGGTTGGTTGGTTAGTTGGTTGGTTGGTTGGTTGGTTGGTTGGTTAAACACGTTGGTTAAACATGTTGGTTAAACACGTTTGATAGGCTCAATTAAAACAAGCGGAAAAAAATACCTTGAATCCCGTATCAAACACATGAAACGGAAACATTGATTGATTGATTGATTGATTGATTGATTGATTGATTGATTGATTGATTGGTTGGTTGGTTGGTTGGTTGGTTGGTTGGTTGGTTGGTTGGTTGAAATTCAAACACTCGTAAAACTGTTTAAATAGTGCCAAAACCACATAATTTGATGACCTTGACCTTTGACCTTGTGACCTTCGTCAAGGTCATTGCTCCAAAAGGTCATTGCAAAAGACCCTATGGGTCAAGGACCTTTTGTTTAAGAGTTTTGCCTAAAAATGGCTTTTTAAAAACCATCGATGGGAGTTATGTCCCTTATATGATGGTAAAATCAATATAGTCATAATGTAAAAAGTTGCCCCTTAAAGTACCGAGCATTTTTCACTGCTTATTTTTTTTGTATCTATAACCGTTCAAGAATTATAGGGAAATGAAAAACTTATAAAAATCTAAAATATGACCTTGACCTTTGACCTTGACCTAATTTTCTAAGTTAGGACCCTGGGGACTCAAATAAAAACATTTCAGGGTTATACGGTTAACGGTTTAGGAGTTTAAAAAACATACCGACAAATTTATTCCGTAAAGGTAGATAACTCCTATAAAATTTCATCAAATCGCTTCGATCCAAATACGCCAAAAATTACTGAGGATGTAACGAACAGTTTGTAAAAAGAATTTTGTCGCTTTCTTATTTTGTTACGAAGGAGATGCACACAGAGGATAAACAGTGAAAAGGGAGATAACTCTTACATAGAAAATGGTTCGGCTTAGCAGGGTGAAATTTAAAAGCGCATAGACTATACGATACCATATGAGAAATATTTAAGCGACATATTGCGAAACAAATATTTTGCGCAAGAACAAAATTTGGCGGAAGAAAAAAAAAAAAAAAATAATAATAATAATAATCAGAACAAATACAATAAGTCTTTCCACAGAAAAGTGGAAAGACTTAAATATAAAGCAATTGTTTTGAAAACAATTGTTAGGCAGTCTTTCCCCTCTGATGAATGGATAATTGGGTTTTTTTATTGATTGATTTGGAAAAAAAAGGGGGGGGGGGTATTTGTTTGTTTGTTTGTTTTTGTAAAGGGTCTATATTATTATGTTACCGGAGAAGTTTCATGTTTAGTTTGGAAAGTTTTTCTTTTATTTTAGATACAGCGCGCGCGCAATATTGAGGAGACATCACGTGACGCGGGTTTATATTAAGAAAAACTTAGTCTTTTAATTTCTTTTTAGGTCGGGACCTTGAACAGACAACATGTCTAGAGATGGAATGTACACAATGTAATTTCTTTTGTCATTGTAGGAAATTGACATTTTGATCACAGTTCACCAGCAGTGCATGTTTTGGATTTAATTGTTCCGGTGTAACTTTAATACACATTTAATGATTATTTTTTGATAATGTCCATTTTTCAGCACCTGTTTGTAACACAGATTAGTATTTCAATCTCGGAGCGGACATTTTATTGTAGGTTTTTACTGAGATTGACGGACCTAGCAAGCGATTTTTACGGCATTGCGATTTCTTTTTTCTAGGAAAAGTCTTGAGAGATATCTGCAAAAGGTTTTTTTATGAACCTTCAGTACATGTATGCCCTGCTGACTGCAAATTTTCAGGTCGATTGGACTTGTAGTTTCAGAGAATATGTGGATTTTTTTTCAGAAGAGACGTAAGAACAATAATAAAATAAAAATTTTCTTGAATAATTGAGAGTTTGTACCTTCAATATACTGTCATAAATAAACAGTCATACATATTGATTGATTGATTAGTTGGTTGATTGATTGGTTGGTTGGTTGGTTTGTTGGTTGGTTGGTTGGTTGGTTGATTAAACACGTTTGATAGGGTCACTTAGAACAAGGGAAAAAAACCTCAAGAGACCTTGCATCCCGTATTAAACGCATGACACGGAAACATACATTAAGTGATTGATTGGTTGGTTGGTTGGTTAAACACGTTAGTTAAACATGTTGGTTGAACACGTTGGTTAAACACGTTGGCTGGTTAAACACGTTGGAAAGGCTCAATTTAAACAAGCGAAAAAAAACCATCTTGGATCCCGTATTTAACAAATGAAACGGAAACATGCATTGATTGGTTGATTGGTTGGTTGGTTGGTTGGTTGGTTGGTTAAACACGTTGGTTAAACACGTTGGCTGGCTAAACACGTTTGATAGGCTCAATTTAAACAAGCGGAAAAAAAACATCTTGGATCCCGTATTTAACACATGAAACGGAAACATGCATTGATTTATTGGTTGGTTGGTTGGTTGGTTGGTTGATTAAACACGTTGGTTAAACATGCTGGTTAAACACGTAGTTTAAACACGTGTGATAGGCTCAATTTTAACAAGCGATAAAAAACCATCTTGGATCCCGTATTTAACACATGAAACGGAAACATGCAGTGATTGGTTGATTGGTTGGTTGGTTGGTTGGTTGGTTGGTTGTTTGGTTGGTTGGTTGGTTAAACAAGTTGGTTAAACACGTTGGTTAAACACGTTGATTAAACACGTTGGCTGGTTAAACACGTTAGATAGGCTCAATCTAAACAAGCGAAAAAAAAACATCTTGGATCCCGTATTTAACACATGAAACGGAAACATGCATTGATTGATTGATTGGTTGGTTGGTTGGTTGGTTGGTTAGTTAAACACGTTGGTTAAACATGTTGGTTAAACACGTTGGTTAAACACGTTGGCTGGTTAAACACGTTAGATAGGCTCAATTTAAACGAGCGAAAAAAAACATCTTGGATCCCGTATTTAACACATGAAACGGAAACATGCATTGATTGATTGATTGATTGGTTGGTTGGTTGGTTGGTGGGTTGGTTGGTTGGTTAAACACGTTGGTTAAACATGTTGGTTAAACACGTTGGTTAAACACGTTGGCTGGTTAAACACGTTAGATAGGCTCAATTTAAACGAGCGAGAAAAAAAAAAAACATCTTGGATCCCGTATTTAACACATGAAACGGAAACATGCATTGATTGATTGATTGATTGATTGGTTGGTTGGTTGTTTGGTTGGTTGGTTGGTTGGTTGGTTAGTTGGTTGGTTGGTTGGTTGGTTGGTTGGTTAAACACGTTGGTTAAACATGTTGGTTAAACACGTTTGATAGGCTCAATTAAAACAAGCGGAAAAAAATACCTTGAATCCCGTATCAAACACATGA
>NC_134839.1:53210983-53235983 GCF_965363235.1 Mytilus galloprovincialis
TTGGTTGATTAAACACGTTTGATAGGGTCACTTAGAACAAGGGAAAAAAACCTCAAGAGACCTTGCATCCCGTATTAAACGCATGACACGGAAACATACATTAAGTGATTGATTGGTTGGTTGGTTGGTTAAACACGTTAGTTAAACATGTTGGTTGAACACGTTGGTTAAACACGTTGGCTGGTTAAACACGTTGGAAAGGCTCAATTTAAACAAGCGAAAAAAAACCATCTTGGATCCCGTATTTAACAAATGAAACGGAAACATGCATTGATTGGTTGATTGGTTGGTTGGTTGGTTGGTTGGTTGGTTAAACACGTTGGTTAAACACGTTGGCTGGCTAAACACGTTTGATAGGCTCAATTTAAACAAGCGGAAAAAAAACATCTTGGATCCCGTATTTAACACATGAAACGGAAACATGCATTGATTTATTGGTTGGTTGGTTGGTTGGTTGGTTGATTAAACACGTTGGTTAAACATGCTGGTTAAACACGTAGTTTAAACACGTGTGATAGGCTCAATTTTAACAAGCGATAAAAAACCATCTTGGATCCCGTATTTAACACATGAAACGGAAACATGCAGTGATTGGTTGATTGGTTGGTTGGTTGGTTGGTTGGTTGGTTGTTTGGTTGGTTGGTTGGTTAAACAAGTTGGTTAAACACGTTGGTTAAACACGTTGATTAAACACGTTGGCTGGTTAAACACGTTAGATAGGCTCAATCTAAACAAGCGAAAAAAAAACATCTTGGATCCCGTATTTAACACATGAAACGGAAACATGCATTGATTGATTGATTGGTTGGTTGGTTGGTTGGTTGGTTAGTTAAACACGTTGGTTAAACATGTTGGTTAAACACGTTGGTTAAACACGTTGGCTGGTTAAACACGTTAGATAGGCTCAATTTAAACGAGCGAAAAAAAACATCTTGGATCCCGTATTTAACACATGAAACGGAAACATGCATTGATTGATTGATTGATTGGTTGGTTGGTTGGTTGGTGGGTTGGTTGGTTGGTTAAACACGTTGGTTAAACATGTTGGTTAAACACGTTGGTTAAACACGTTGGCTGGTTAAACACGTTAGATAGGCTCAATTTAAACGAGCGAGAAAAAAAAAAACATCTTGGATCCCGTATTTAACACATGAAACGGAAACATGCATTGATTGATTGATTGATTGATTGGTTGGTTGGTTGTTTGGTTGGTTGGTTGGTTGGTTGGTTAGTTGGTTGGTTGGTTGGTTGGTTGGTTGGTTAAACACGTTGGTTAAACATGTTGGTTAAACACGTTTGATAGGCTCAATTAAAACAAGCGGAAAAAAATACCTTGAATCCCGTATCAAACACATGAAACGGAAACATTGATTGATTGATTGATTGATTGATTGATTGATTGATTGATTGATTGATTGGTTGGTTGGTTGGTTGGTTGGTTGGTTGGTTGGTTGGTTGGTTGAAATTCAAACACTCGTAAAACTGTTTAAATAGTGCCAAAACCACATAATTTGATGACCTTGACCTTTGACCTTGTGACCTTCGTCAAGGTCATTGCTCCAAAAGGTCATTGCAAAAGACCCTATGGGTCAAGGACCTTTTGTTTAAGAGTTTTGCCTAAAAATGGCTTTTTAAAAACCATCGATGGGAGTTATGTCCCTTATATGATGGTAAAATCAATATAGTCATAATGTAAAAAGTTGCCCCTTAAAGTACCGAGCATTTTTCACTGCTTATTTTTTTTGTATCTATAACCGTTCAAGAATTATAGGGAAATGAAAAACTTATAAAAATCTAAAATATGACCTTGACCTTTGACCTTGACCTAATTTTCTAAGTTAGGACCCTGGGGACTCAAATAAAAACATTTCAGGGTTATACGGTTAACGGTTTAGGAGTTTAAAAAACATACCGACAAATTTATTCCGTAAAGGTAGATAACTCCTATAAAATTTCATCAAATCGCTTCGATCCAAATACGCCAAAAATTACTGAGGATGTAACGAACAGTTTGTAAAAAGAATTTTGTCGCTTTCTTATTTTGTTACGAAGGAGATGCACACAGAGGATAAACAGTGAAAAGGGAGATAACTCTTACATAGAAAATGGTTCGGCTTAGCAGGGTGAAATTTAAAAGCGCATAGACTATACGATACCATATGAGAAATATTTAAGCGACATATTGCGAAACAAATATTTTGCGCAAGAACAAAATTTGGCGGAAGAAAAAAAAAAAAAAAATAATAATAATAATAATCAGAACAAATACAATAAGTCTTTCCACAGAAAAGTGGAAAGACTTAATAATAATAATAATCAGAAGAAATACAATAAGTCTTTCCACAGAAAAGTGGAAAGACTTAATAATAAATATAAAGCAATTGTTTTGAAAACAATTGTTAGGCAGTCTTTCCCCTCTGATGAATGGATAATTGATTTTTTTTTTATTGATTGATTTGGAAAAAAGGGGGGGGGGGGTATTTGTTTATTTGTTTGTTTGTTTGCTTTGGTATGGGGTCTATATTATTATGTTACCGGAGAAGTTTCATGTTTAGTTTGGAAAGTTTTTCTTTTATTTTAGATACAGCGCGCGCGCAAGATTGAGGAGACATCACGTGACGCGGGTTTATATTAAGAAAAACTTAGTCTTTTTATTTCTTTTTAGGTCGGGACTTTGAACAGACAACATCTATAGAGATGGAATGTACACAATGTAATTTCTTTTGTCATTGTAGGAAATTGACATTTTGATCACAGTTCACCAGCAGTGCATGTTTTGGATTTAATCGATCCGGTGTAACTTTAAAACACATTTAATGATTATTTTTTGATAATGTCCATTTTTCAGCACCTGTTTGTAACACAGATTAGTATTTCAATCTCGGAGCGGACATTTTCTTGTAGGTTTTTACTGAGATTGACGGACCTAGCAAGCGATTTTTACTGCATTGCCATTTCTTTTTTCTAGGAAAAGTCTTGAGAGATATCTGCAAAAAGTTTTTTTATGAACCTTCAGTACATGTATGCCCTGCTGACTGCAAATTTTCAGGTCGATTGGACTTGTAGTTTCAGAGAATATGTGGATTTTTTTTTCAGAAGAGACGTAAGAACAATAATAAAATAAAAATTTTCTTGAATAATTGAGAGTTTGTTCCTTCAATAAACTGTCATAAATAAACAGTCATACATATTGATTGATTGATTAGTTGGTTGATTGATTGGTTGGTTGGTTGGTTGGTTTGTTGGTTGGTTGATTAAACACGTTTGATAGGGTCACTTAGAACAAGGGGAAAAAGACCTCAAGAGACCTTGCATCCCGTATTAAACGCATGACACGGAAACATACATTAAGTGATTGATTGGTTGGTTGGTTGGTTGGTTAAACACGTTGGTTAAACATGTTGGTTTAACACGTTGGCTGGTTAAACACGTTGGCTGGTTAAACACGTTTGATAGGCTCAATTTAAACAATCGAAAAAAAACCATCTTGGATCCCGTATTTAACACATGAAACGGAAACATGCATTGATTTATTTATTGGTTGGTTGGTTGGTTGGTTGGTTGGTTGGTTGGTTAAACATGTCGGTTAAACACGTAGTTTAAACACGTTGGCTGGTTAAACACGTTTGATAGGCTCAATTTAAACAAGCGAAAAAAAACATCTTGGATCCCGTATTTAACACATGAAACGGAAACATGCATTGATTTATTTATTGGTTGGTTGGTTGGTTGGTTGGTTGGTTGGTTGGTTGGTTAAACATGTCGGTTAAACACGTAGTTTAAACACGTTGGCTGGTTAAACACGTTTGATAGGCTCAATTTTAACAAACGAAAAAAAAACCATCTCGGATCCCGTATTTAACACATGAAACGGAAACATGCATTGATTGATTGATTGGTTGGTTGGTTGGTTAAACACGTTGGTTAAACACATTGGATAGGCTCAAAATTGGATCCCGTATTTAACACATGAAACGGAAACATGCATTGATTGATTGATTGATTGGTTGGTTGGTTAAACACGTTGGTTAAACATATTGGTTAAACACGTTGGTTAAACATATTGGTTAAACACCTTGGTTAAACATATTGGTTAAACACGTTGGCTGGTTAAACACGTTGGATAGGCTCAATTTAAACAAGCGAAAAAAAAAACATCTTGGATCCCGTATTTAACACACGAAACGGAAACATGCATTGATTGATTGATTGATTGATTGGTTGGGTGGGTGGTTGGTTGGTTAAACATGTTGGTTAAACACGTTGGCTGGTTAAACACGTTAGATAGGCTCAATTTAAACAAGCGAAAAAAACCATCTTGGATCCCGTATTTAACACATGAAACGCAAACATGCATTGATTGATTGATTGGTTGGTAAGTTGGTTAAACACGTTGGTTAAACATGTTGGTTAAACACGTTGGTTAAACACGTTGGCTGGTTAACACGTTAGATAGGCTCAATTTAAACGAGCGAAAAAAACCATCTTGGATCCCGTATTTAACACATGAAACGGAAACATGCATTGATTGATTGATTGATTGGTTGGGTGGTTGGTTGGTTGGTTGGTTAAACATGTTGGTTAAACACGTTGGTTAAACATGTTGGTTAAACACGTTGGTTAAACATGTTGGTTAAACACGTTGGTTAAACACGTTGGCTGGTTAAACACGTTAGATAGGCTCAATTTAAACGAGCGAAAAAAAAACCATCTTGGATCCCGTATTTAACACATGAAACGGAAACATGCATTGATTGATTGATTGGTTGGTTGGTTGGTTGGTTAAACACGTTGGTTAAACACGTTAGTTAAACATATTTGTTAAACACGTTTGATAGGCTCAATTAAAACAAGCGAAAAAAAAGAGACCTTGAATCCCGTATCAAACACATGAAACGGAAACATTGATTGATTGATTGATTGATTGATTGATTGATTGATTGATTGATTGATTGATTGATTGATTGATTGATTGGTTGGTTGGTTGGTTGGTTGATTGATTGGTTGGTTGGTTGGTTGGTTGGTTGGTTGGTTGGTTGGTTGGTTGGTTGGTTGAAATTCAAACACACATAAAACTGTTTAAATAGTGCCAAAACCACATAATTTGATGACCTTGACCTTTGACCTTGTGACCTTCGTCAAGGTCATTGCTCCACAAGGTCATTGCAAAAGACCCTATGGGTCAAGGACCTTTGTTTAAGAGTTTTGCCTAAATATGGCTTTTTAAAAACCATCGATGGGAGTTATGTCCCTTACATGATGGTAAAATCAATATAGTCATAATGTAAAAAAGTTGCCCCTTGAAGTACTTAACATTTTTCACTGCTTAAATTTTCTGTATCTATAACCATTCAAGAATTATAGGGAAATCAAAGACATATGAAAATCTAAAATATGACCTTGACCTTTGACCTTGACCTAATTTTCTAAGTTAGGAATCAGGGGACTCAAATAAAAACATTCCAGGGTTATACGGTTAACGGTTTATGAGTTAAAAAAACATACCGACAAATTTATTCCGTAAAGATAGATAACTCCTATAAAATTTCATCGAATCGCTTCGATCCAAATTAGCCAAAATTTTCTGAGGATGTAACGAACAATTTGTAAAAAGAATTTTGTCGCTATCTTTTTTTGTTACGAAGGAGATGCACACACATGATAAACAGTGAATAGGGAGATAACTCTTACAGAGAAAATTGTTCGTCTTAGCAGGGTGAAATTTAAAAGCGCATAAACTATACGATACAATATGAAAAATATCTAAGCGACATATTGCGAAACAAACATTTATCGCAAGAACAAAATTTGGCGGAAAAAAAAAAAAAATAATAATAATAATAATAATAATTAAAAACCAATTGTTCAGAGAACAATTGAAGGTCTTTCCATCAAAACAATGTATTTTGATATGAAAAGTTGTGAAACTAAGTTTAAAATGTCATTTCAATCGTCAAATGATAGCTCCTAGTAAGCTGATTCCAAAAATATATTGTTTCCATACATTTTTTTTAAATAAGGGAGATAATTTGTTACTTCCGGTTTGAAAAATGTTACTTCCGATTATATTTGAATATTTACTTGACACTGATTCCAAAAATATCTGGTTCTATATACTTTTATATTAAAAAGTACAAAAAAATAGCTATTTCCGGTTTACAAAAGGTCACTTCCGGTTGTTTTTTACAAGGTTAAATGGTTTGATATCTTTTTCTAAAAGTTGTATATCTTTATCATGTATACATATAAAATAAAAGCAAAGGTCAAAATCTAGAACGTCAAATTAAGCTATGACCTTGAGATCAGTTTCAAGGTCACAAACCAAGGACCTCAAATCAAAAGACCATAGGTCTTTATTATATTTAGTTAATGAGTTATATCACCAAACGCGTATTTTTAAATACAAGAGGGGAGAAAACTCCCTTTTACATTCAACGTACGCTTGCAATCAAAATTTACATCTTACGACATGTCGCAACTAACAATTTAGTAAAAATAATTTGTTGATATCTTATACAGTCTTTGGATATAAGTGAAAATAAGCCAAATTCAAATATTAGAATATGACCTTGACCTTTGACCTTGACCTAATTTTCATTTTTTGGGACCAAGGACCTCAAATCAAAAGATCCTAGGTCTCTATCACTTATGATTTATAAGATAGAAATTCATATCACTTATATCAGATGCATAAGGGGAAATAACTCTCATATGGAGCGGTCATATCGCTTCGGTCAAAATAGGACAAATCATGCGAAGGATATAACGAGCAATTTTGTAAAATAAATTTGTCATAATCTTTTACGGTTGCGAAGGAGATGCGCTAACAAGGAAAACAGTGTTTGGGGAGATAACTCCTACAAAGAAAAGTATTCGTTTACGCAGGGTAAATTTCAAAAGTGCATAAACTGTTCGATATCATATACCAAATATCTAAGCGACATATTGCGAAACAAATGTTTATCGCAAGAACAAAATTAGGCGGAAGAAAAAAAAAAAAAAAAAAAAAATAATCAGAAGAAAAACAATAGGTCTTTCCACAGAAAAGTGGAAAGACCTAATAATCAGAAGAAATACAATAAGTCTTTCCACAGAAAAGTGGAAAGACTTAATAATAAATATAAAGCAATTGTTTTGAAAACAATTGTTAGGCAGTCTTTCCCCTCTGATGAATGGATAATTGATTTTTTTTTTATTGATTGATTTGGAAAAAAGGGGGGGGGGGGGTATTTGTTTATTTGTTTGTTTGTTTGCTTTGGTATGGGGTCTATATTATTATGTTACCGGAGAAGTTTCATGTTTAGTTTGGAAAGTTTTTCTTTTATTTTAGATACAGCGCGCGCGCAAGATTGAGGAGACATCACGTGACGCGGGTTTATATTAAGAAAAACTTAGTCTTTTTATTTCTTTTTAGGTCGGGACTTTGAACAGACAACATCTATAGAGATGGAATGTACACAATGTAATTTCTTTTGTCATTGTAGGAAATTGACATTTTGATCACAGTTCACCAGCAGTGCATGTTTTGGATTTAATCGATCCGGTGTAACTTTAAAACACATTTAATGATTATTTTTTGATAATGTCCATTTTTCAGCACCTGTTTGTAACACAGATTAGTATTTCAATCTCGGAGCGGACATTTTCTTGTAGGTTTTTACTGAGATTGACGGACCTAGCAAGCGATTTTTACTGCATTGCCATTTCTTTTTTCTAGGAAAAGTCTTGAGAGATATCTGCAAAAAGTTTTTTTATGAACCTTCAGTACATGTATGCCCTGCTGACTGCAAATTTTCAGGTCGATTGGACTTGTAGTTTCAGAGAATATGTGGATTTTTTTTTCAGAAGAGACGTAAGAACAATAATAAAATAAAAATTTTCTTGAATAATTGAGAGTTTGTTCCTTCAATAAACTGTCATAAATAAACAGTCATACATATTGATTGATTGATTAGTTGGTTGATTGATTGGTTGGTTGGTTGGTTGGTTTGTTGGTTGGTTGATTAAACACGTTTGATAGGGTCACTTAGAACAAGGGGAAAAAGACCTCAAGAGACCTTGCATCCCGTATTAAACGCATGACACGGAAACATACATTAAGTGATTGATTGGTTGGTTGGTTGGTTGGTTAAACACGTTGGTTAAACATGTTGGTTTAACACGTTGGCTGGTTAAACACGTTGGCTGGTTAAACACGTTTGATAGGCTCAATTTAAACAATCGAAAAAAAACCATCTTGGATCCCGTATTTAACACATGAAACGGAAACATGCATTGATTTATTTATTGGTTGGTTGGTTGGTTGGTTGGTTGGTTGGTTGGTTAAACATGTCGGTTAAACACGTAGTTTAAACACGTTGGCTGGTTAAACACGTTTGATAGGCTCAATTTAAACAAGCGAAAAAAAACATCTTGGATCCCGTATTTAACACATGAAACGGAAACATGCATTGATTTATTTATTGGTTGGTTGGTTGGTTGGTTGGTTGGTTGGTTGGTTGGTTAAACATGTCGGTTAAACACGTAGTTTAAACACGTTGGCTGGTTAAACACGTTTGATAGGCTCAATTTTAACAAACGAAAAAAAAACCATCTCGGATCCCGTATTTAACACATGAAACGGAAACATGCATTGATTGATTGATTGGTTGGTTGGTTGGTTAAACACGTTGGTTAAACACATTGGATAGGCTCAAAATTGGATCCCGTATTTAACACATGAAACGGAAACATGCATTGATTGATTGATTGATTGGTTGGTTGGTTAAACACGTTGGTTAAACATATTGGTTAAACACGTTGGTTAAACATATTGGTTAAACACCTTGGTTAAACATATTGGTTAAACACGTTGGCTGGTTAAACACGTTGGATAGGCTCAATTTAAACAAGCGAAAAAAAAAACATCTTGGATCCCGTATTTAACACACGAAACGGAAACATGCATTGATTGATTGATTGATTGATTGGTTGGGTGGGTGGTTGGTTGGTTAAACATGTTGGTTAAACACGTTGGCTGGTTAAACACGTTAGATAGGCTCAATTTAAACAAGCGAAAAAAACCATCTTGGATCCCGTATTTAACACATGAAACGCAAACATGCATTGATTGATTGATTGGTTGGTAAGTTGGTTAAACACGTTGGTTAAACATGTTGGTTAAACACGTTGGTTAAACACGTTGGCTGGTTAACACGTTAGATAGGCTCAATTTAAACGAGCGAAAAAAACCATCTTGGATCCCGTATTTAACACATGAAACGGAAACATGCATTGATTGATTGATTGATTGGTTGGGTGGTTGGTTGGTTGGTTGGTTAAACATGTTGGTTAAACACGTTGGTTAAACATGTTGGTTAAACACGTTGGTTAAACATGTTGGTTAAACACGTTGGTTAAACACGTTGGCTGGTTAAACACGTTAGATAGGCTCAATTTAAACGAGCGAAAAAAAAACCATCTTGGATCCCGTATTTAACACATGAAACGGAAACATGCATTGATTGATTGATTGGTTGGTTGGTTGGTTGGTTAAACACGTTGGTTAAACACGTTAGTTAAACATATTTGTTAAACACGTTTGATAGGCTCAATTAAAACAAGCGAAAAAAAAGAGACCTTGAATCCCGTATCAAACACATGAAACGGAAACATTGATTGATTGATTGATTGATTGATTGATTGATTGATTGATTGATTGATTGATTGATTGATTGATTGATTGGTTGGTTGGTTGGTTGGTTGATTGATTGGTTGGTTGGTTGGTTGGTTGGTTGGTTGGTTGGTTGGTTGAAATTCAAACACACATAAAACTGTTTAAATAGTGCCAAAACCACATAATTTGATGACCTTGACCTTTGACCTTGTGACCTTCGTCAAGGTCATTGCTCCACAAGGTCATTGCAAAAGACCCTATGGGTCAAGGACCTTTGTTTAAGAGTTTTGCCTAAATATGGCTTTTTAAAAACCATCGATGGGAGTTATGTCCCTTACATGATGGTAAAATCAATATAGTCATAATGTAAAAAAGTTGCCCCTTGAAGTACTTAACATTTTTCACTGCTTAAATTTTCTGTATCTATAACCATTCAAGAATTATAGGGAAATCAAAGACATATGAAAATCTAAAATATGACCTTGACCTTTGACCTTGACCTAATTTTCTAAGTTAGGAATCAGGGGACTCAAATAAAAACATTCCAGGGTTATACGGTTAACGGTTTATGAGTTAAAAAAACATACCGACAAATTTATTCCGTAAAGATAGATAACTCCTATAAAATTTCATCGAATCGCTTCGATCCAAATTAGCCAAAATTTTCTGAGGATGTAACGAACAATTTGTAAAAAGAATTTTGTCGCTATCTTTTTTTGTTACGAAGGAGATGCACACACATGATAAACAGTGAATAGGGAGATAACTCTTACAGAGAAAATTGTTCGTCTTAGCAGGGTGAAATTTAAAAGCGCATAAACTATACGATACAATATGAAAAATATCTAAGCGACATATTGCGAAACAAACATTTATCGCAAGAACAAAATTTGGCGGAAAAAAAAAAAAAATAATAATAATAATAATAATAATAATCAGAAGAAATACAATAAGTCTTTCCACAGAAAAGTGGAAAGACTTAATAATAAATATAAAGCAATTGTTTTGAAAACAATTGTTAGGCAGTCTTTCCCCTCTGATGAATGGATAATTGATTTTTTTTTTATTGATTGATTTGGAAAAAAGGGGGGGGGGGGTATTTGTTTATTTGTTTGTTTGTTTGCTTTGGTATGGGGTCTATATTATTATGTTACCGGAGAAGTTTCATGTTTAGTTTGGAAAGTTTTTCTTTTATTTTAGATACAGCGCGCGCGCAAGATTGAGGAGACATCACGTGACGCGGGTTTATATTAAGAAAAACTTAGTCTTTTTATTTCTTTTTAGGTCGGGACTTTGAACAGACAACATCTATAGAGATGGAATGTACACAATGTAATTTCTTTTGTCATTGTAGGAAATTGACATTTTGATCACAGTTCACCAGCAGTGCATGTTTTGGATTTAATCGATCCGGTGTAACTTTAAAACACATTTAATGATTATTTTTTGATAATGTCCATTTTTCAGCACCTGTTTGTAACACAGATTAGTATTTCAATCTCGGAGCGGACATTTTCTTGTAGGTTTTTACTGAGATTGACGGACCTAGCAAGCGATTTTTACTGCATTGCCATTTCTTTTTTCTAGGAAAAGTCTTGAGAGATATCTGCAAAAAGTTTTTTTATGAACCTTCAGTACATGTATGCCCTGCTGACTGCAAATTTTCAGGTCGATTGGACTTGTAGTTTCAGAGAATATGTGGATTTTTTTTTCAGAAGAGACGTAAGAACAATAATAAAATAAAATTCAATAAACTGTCATAAATAAACAGTCATACATATTGATTGATTGATTAGTTGGTTGATTGATTGGTTGGTTGGTTGGTTTGTTGGTTGGTTGATTAAACACGTTTGATAGGGTCACTTAGAACAAGGGGAAAAAGACCTCAAGAGACCTTGCATCCCGTATTAAACGCATGACACGGAAACATACATTAAGTGATTGATTGGTTGGTTGGTTGGTTGGTTAAACACGTTGGTTAAACATGTTGGTTTAACACGTTGGCTGGTTAAACACGTTGGCTGGTTAAACACGTTTGATAGGCTCAATTTAAACAATCGAAAAAAAACCATCTTGGATCCCGTATTTAACACATGAAACGGAAACATGCATTGATTTATTTATTGGTTGGTTGGTTGGTTGGTTGGTTGGTTGGTTGGTTAAACATGTCGGTTAAACACGTAGTTTAAACACGTTGGCTGGTTAAACACGTTTGATAGGCTCAATTTAAACAAGCGAAAAAAAACATCTTGGATCCCGTATTTAACACATGAAACGGAAACATGCATTGATTTATTTATTGGTTGGTTGGTTGGTTGGTTGGTTGGTTGGTTGGTTGGTTGGTTAAACATGTCGGTTAAACACGTAGTTTAAACACGTTGGCTGGTTAAACACGTTTGATAGGCTCAATTTTAACAAACGAAAAAAAAACCATCTCGGATCCCGTATTTAACACATGAAACGGAAACATGCATTGATTGATTGATTGGTTGGTTGGTTGGTTAAACACGTTGGTTAAACACATTGGATAGGCTCAAAATTGGATCCCGTATTTAACACATGAAACGGAAACATGCATTGATTGATTGATTGATTGGTTGGTTGGTTAAACACGTTGGTTAAACATATTGGTTAAACACGTTGGTTAAACATATTGGTTAAACACCTTGGTTAAACATATTGGTTAAACACGTTGGCTGGTTAAACACGTTGGATAGGCTCAATTTAAACAAGCGAAAAAAAAAACATCTTGGATCCCGTATTTAACACACGAAACGGAAACATGCATTGATTGATTGATTGATTGATTGGTTGGGTGGGTGGTTGGTTGGTTAAACATGTTGGTTAAACACGTTGGCTGGTTAAACACGTTAGATAGGCTCAATTTAAACAAGCGAAAAAAACCATCTTGGATCCCGTATTTAACACATGAAACGCAAACATGCATTGATTGATTGATTGGTTGGTAAGTTGGTTAAACACGTTGGTTAAACATGTTGGTTAAACACGTTGGTTAAACACGTTGGCTGGTTAACACGTTAGATAGGCTCAATTTAAACGAGCGAAAAAAACCATCTTGGATCCCGTATTTAACACATGAAACGGAAACATGCATTGATTGATTGATTGATTGGTTGGGTGGTTGGTTGGTTGGTTGGTTAAACATGTTGGTTAAACACGTTGGTTAAACATGTTGGTTAAACACGTTGGTTAAACATGTTGGTTAAACACGTTGGTTAAACACGTTGGCTGGTTAAACACGTTAGATAGGCTCAATTTAAACGAGCGAAAAAAAAACCATCTTGGATCCCGTATTTAACACATGAAACGGAAACATGCATTGATTGATTGATTGGTTGGTTGGTTGGTTGGTTAAACACGTTGGTTAAACACGTTAGTTAAACATATTTGTTAAACACGTTTGATAGGCTCAATTAAAACAAGCGAAAAAAAAGAGACCTTGAATCCCGTATCAAACACATGAAACGGAAACATTGATTGATTGATTGATTGATTGATTGATTGATTGATTGATTGATTGATTGATTGATTGATTGATTGATTGGTTGGTTGGTTGGTTGGTTGATTGATTGGTTGGTTGGTTGGTTGGTTGGTTGGTTGGTTGGTTGGTTGGTTGGTTGGTTGGTTGGTTGAAATTCAAACACACATAAAACTGTTTAAATAGTGCCAAAACCACATAATTTGATGACCTTGACCTTTGACCTTGTGACCTTCGTCAAGGTCATTGCTCCACAAGGTCATTGCAAAAGACCCTATGGGTCAAGGACCTTTGTTTAAGAGTTTTGCCTAAATATGGCTTTTTAAAAACCATCGATGGGAGTTATGTCCCTTACATGATGGTAAAATCAATATAGTCATAATGTAAAAAAGTTGCCCCTTGAAGTACTTAACATTTTTCACTGCTTAAATTTTCTGTATCTATAACCATTCAAGAATTATAGGGAAATCAAAGACATATGAAAATCTAAAATATGACCTTGACCTTTGACCTTGACCTAATTTTCTAAGTTAGGAATCAGGGGACTCAAATAAAAACATTCCAGGGTTATACGGTTAACGGTTTATGAGTTAAAAAAACATACCGACAAATTTATTCCGTAAAGATAGATAACTCCTATAAAATTTCATCGAATCGCTTCGATCCAAATTAGCCAAAATTTTCTGAGGATGTAACGAACAATTTGTAAAAAGAATTTTGTCGCTATCTTTTTTTGTTACGAAGGAGATGCACACACATGATAAACAGTGAATAGGGAGATAACTCTTACAGAGAAAATTGTTCGTCTTAGCAGGGTGAAATTTAAAAGCGCATAAACTATACGATACAATATGAAAAATATCTAAGCGACATATTGCGAAACAAACATTTATCGCAAGAACAAAATTTGGCGGAAAAAAAAAAAAAATAATAATAATAATAATAATAATAATCAGAAGAAATACAATAAGTCTTTCCACAGAAAAGTGGAAAGACTTAATAATAAATATAAAGCAATTGTTTTGAAAACAATTGTTAGGCAGTCTTTCCCCTCTGATGAATGGATAATTGATTTTTTTTTTATTGATTGATTTGGAAAAAAGGGGGGGGGGGGTATTTGTTTATTTGTTTGTTTGTTTGCTTTGGTATGGGGTCTATATTATTATGTTACCGGAGAAGTTTCATGTTTAGTTTGGAAAGTTTTTCTTTTATTTTAGATACAGCGCGCGCGCAAGATTGAGGAGACATCACGTGACGCGGGTTTATATTAAGAAAAACTTAGTCTTTTTATTTCTTTTTAGGTCGGGACTTTGAACAGACAACATCTATAGAGATGGAATGTACACAATGTAATTTCTTTTGTCATTGTAGGAAATTGACATTTTGATCACAGTTCACCAGCAGTGCATGTTTTGGATTTAATCGATCCGGTGTAACTTTAAAACACATTTAATGATTATTTTTTGATAATGTCCATTTTTCAGCACCTGTTTGTAACACAGATTAGTATTTCAATCTCGGAGCGGACATTTTCTTGTAGGTTTTTACTGAGATTGACGGACCTAGCAAGCGATTTTTACTGCATTGCCATTTCTTTTTTCTAGGAAAAGTCTTGAGAGATATCTGCAAAAAGTTTTTTTATGAACCTTCAGTACATGTATGCCCTGCTGACTGCAAATTTTCAGGTCGATTGGACTTGTAGTTTCAGAGAATATGTGGATTTTTTTTTCAGAAGAGACGTAAGAACAATAATAAAATAAAAATTTTCTTGAATAATTGAGAGTTTGTTCCTTCAATAAACTGTCATAAATAAACAGTCATACATATTGATTGATTGATTAGTTGGTTGATTGATTGGTTGGTTGGTTGGTTTGTTGGTTGGTTGATTAAACACGTTTGATAGGGTCACTTAGAACAAGGGGAAAAAGACCTCAAGAGACCTTGCATCCCGTATTAAACGCATGACACGGAAACATACATTAAGTGATTGATTGGTTGGTTGGTTGGTTGGTTAAACACGTTGGTTAAACATGTTGGTTTAACACGTTGGCTGGTTAAACACGTTGGCTGGTTAAACACGTTTGATAGGCTCAATTTAAACAATCGAAAAAAAACCATCTTGGATCCCGTATTTAACACATGAAACGGAAACATGCATTGATTTATTTATTGGTTGGTTGGTTGGTTGGTTGGTTGGTTGGTTGGTTAAACATGTCGGTTAAACACGTAGTTTAAACACGTTGGCTGGTTAAACACGTTTGATAGGCTCAATTTAAACAAGCGAAAAAAAACATCTTGGATCCCGTATTTAACACATGAAACGGAAACATGCATTGATTTATTTATTGGTTGGTTGGTTGGTTGGTTGGTTGGTTGGTTGGTTGGTTAAACATGTCGGTTAAACACGTAGTTTAAACACGTTGGCTGGTTAAACACGTTTGATAGGCTCAATTTTAACAAACGAAAAAAAAACCATCTCGGATCCCGTATTTAACACATGAAACGGAAACATGCATTGATTGATTGATTGGTTGGTTGGTTGGTTAAACACGTTGGTTAAACACATTGGATAGGCTCAAAATTGGATCCCGTATTTAACACATGAAACGGAAACATGCATTGATTGATTGATTGATTGGTTGGTTGGTTAAACACGTTGGTTAAACATATTGGTTAAACACGTTGGTTAAACATATTGGTTAAACACCTTGGTTAAACATATTGGTTAAACACGTTGGCTGGTTAAACACGTTGGATAGGCTCAATTTAAACAAGCGAAAAAAAAAACATCTTGGATCCCGTATTTAACACACGAAACGGAAACATGCATTGATTGATTGATTGATTGATTGGTTGGGTGGGTGGTTGGTTGGTTAAACATGTTGGTTAAACACGTTGGCTGGTTAAACACGTTAGATAGGCTCAATTTAAACAAGCGAAAAAAACCATCTTGGATCCCGTATTTAACACATGAAACGCAAACATGCATTGATTGATTGATTGGTTGGTAAGTTGGTTAAACACGTTGGTTAAACATGTTGGTTAAACACGTTGGTTAAACACGTTGGCTGGTTAACACGTTAGATAGGCTCAATTTAAACGAGCGAAAAAAACCATCTTGGATCCCGTATTTAACACATGAAACGGAAACATGCATTGATTGATTGATTGATTGGTTGGGTGGTTGGTTGGTTGGTTGGTTAAACATGTTGGTTAAACACGTTGGTTAAACATGTTGGTTAAACACGTTGGTTAAACATGTTGGTTAAACACGTTGGTTAAACACGTTGGCTGGTTAAACACGTTAGATAGGCTCAATTTAAACGAGCGAAAAAAAAACCATCTTGGATCCCGTATTTAACACATGAAACGGAAACATGCATTGATTGATTGATTGGTTGGTTGGTTGGTTGGTTAAACACGTTGGTTAAACACGTTAGTTAAACATATTTGTTAAACACGTTTGATAGGCTCAATTAAAACAAGCGAAAAAAAAGAGACCTTGAATCCCGTATCAAACACATGAAACGGAAACATTGATTGATTGATTGATTGATTGATTGATTGATTGATTGATTGATTGATTGATTGATTGATTGATTGATTGGTTGGTTGGTTGGTTGGTTGATTGATTGGTTGGTTGGTTGGTTGGTTGGTTGGTTGGTTGGTTGGTTGGTTGGTTGGTTGGTTGAAATTCAAACACACATAAAACTGTTTAAATAGTGCCAAAACCACATAATTTGATGACCTTGACCTTTGACCTTGTGACCTTCGTCAAGGTCATTGCTCCACAAGGTCATTGCAAAAGACCCTATGGGTCAAGGACCTTTGTTTAAGAGTTTTGCCTAAATATGGCTTTTTAAAAACCATCGATGGGAGTTATGTCCCTTACATGATGGTAAAATCAATATAGTCATAATGTAAAAAAGTTGCCCCTTGAAGTACTTAACATTTTTCACTGCTTAAATTTTCTGTATCTATAACCATTCAAGAATTATAGGGAAATCAAAGACATATGAAAATCTAAAATATGACCTTGACCTTTGACCTTGACCTAATTTTCTAAGTTAGGAATCAGGGGACTCAAATAAAAACATTCCAGGGTTATACGGTTAACGGTTTATGAGTTAAAAAAACATACCGACAAATTTATTCCGTAAAGATAGATAACTCCTATAAAATTTCATCGAATCGCTTCGATCCAAATTAGCCAAAATTTTCTGAGGATGTAACGAACAATTTGTAAAAAGAATTTTGTCGCTATCTTTTTTTGTTACGAAGGAGATGCACACACATGATAAACAGTGAATAGGGAGATAACTCTTACAGAGAAAATTGTTCGTCTTAGCAGGGTGAAATTTAAAAGCGCATAAACTATACGATACAATATGAAAAATATCTAAGCGACATATTGCGAAACAAACATTTATCGCAAGAACAAAATTTGGCGGAAAAAAAAAAAAAATAATAATAATAATAATAATAATAATCAGAAGAAATACAATAAGTCTTTCCACAGAAAAGTGGAAAGACTTAATAATAAATATAAAGCAATTGTTTTGAAAACAATTGTTAGGCAGTCTTTCCCCTCTGATGAATGGATAATTGATTTTTTTTTTATTGATTGATTTGGAAAAAAGGGGGGGGGGGGTATTTGTTTATTTGTTTGTTTGTTTGCTTTGGTATGGGGTCTATATTATTATGTTACCGGAGAAGTTTCATGTTTAGTTTGGAAAGTTTTTCTTTTATTTTAGATACAGCGCGCGCGCAAGATTGAGGAGACATCACGTGACGCGGGTTTATATTAAGAAAAACTTAGTCTTTTTATTTCTTTTTAGGTCGGGACTTTGAACAGACAACATCTATAGAGATGGAATGTACACAATGTAATTTCTTTTGTCATTGTAGGAAATTGACATTTTGATCACAGTTCACCAGCAGTGCATGTTTTGGATTTAATCGATCCGGTGTAACTTTAAAACACATTTAATGATTATTTTTTGATAATGTCCATTTTTCAGCACCTGTTTGTAACACAGATTAGTATTTCAATCTCGGAGCGGACATTTTCTTGTAGGTTTTTACTGAGATTGACGGACCTAGCAAGCGATTTTTACTGCATTGCCATTTCTTTTTTCTAGGAAAAGTCTTGAGAGATATCTGCAAAAAGTTTTTTTATGAACCTTCAGTACATGTATGCCCTGCTGACTGCAAATTTTCAGGTCGATTGGACTTGTAGTTTCAGAGAATATGTGGATTTTTTTTTCAGAAGAGACGTAAGAACAATAATAAAATAAAAATTTTCTTGAATAATTGAGAGTTTGTTCCTTCAATAAACTGTCATAAATAAACAGTCATACATATTGATTGATTGATTAGTTGGTTGATTGATTGGTTGGTTGGTTGGTTTGTTGGTTGGTTGATTAAACACGTTTGATAGGGTCACTTAGAACAAGGGGAAAAAGACCTCAAGAGACCTTGCATCCCGTATTAAACGCATGACACGGAAACATACATTAAGTGATTGATTGGTTGGTTGGTTGGTTGGTTAAACACGTTGGTTAAACATGTTGGTTTAACACGTTGGCTGGTTAAACACGTTGGCTGGTTAAACACGTTTGATAGGCTCAATTTAAACAATCGAAAAAAAACCATCTTGGATCCCGTATTTAACACATGAAACGGAAACATGCATTGATTTATTTATTGGTTGGTTGGTTGGTTGGTTGGTTGGTTGGTTGGTTAAACATGTCGGTTAAACACGTAGTTTAAACACGTTGGCTGGTTAAACACGTTTGATAGGCTCAATTTAAACAAGCGAAAAAAAACATCTTGGATCCCGTATTTAACACATGAAACGGAAACATGCATTGATTTATTTATTGGTTGGTTGGTTGGTTGGTTGGTTGGTTGGTTGGTTGGTTAAACATGTCGGTTAAACACGTAGTTTAAACACGTTGGCTGGTTAAACACGTTTGATAGGCTCAATTTTAACAAACGAAAAAAAAACCATCTCGGATCCCGTATTTAACACATGAAACGGAAACATGCATTGATTGATTGATTGGTTGGTTGGTTGGTTAAACACGTTGGTTAAACACATTGGATAGGCTCAAAATTGGATCCCGTATTTAACACATGAAACGGAAACATGCATTGATTGATTGATTGATTGGTTGGTTGGTTAAACACGTTGGTTAAACATATTGGTTAAACACGTTGGTTAAACATATTGGTTAAACACCTTGGTTAAACATATTGGTTAAACACGTTGGCTGGTTAAACACGTTGGATAGGCTCAATTTAAACAAGCGAAAAAAAAAACATCTTGGATCCCGTATTTAACACACGAAACGGAAACATGCATTGATTGATTGATTGATTGATTGGTTGGGTGGGTGGTTGGTTGGTTAAACATGTTGGTTAAACACGTTGGCTGGTTAAACACGTTAGATAGGCTCAATTTAAACAAGCGAAAAAAACCATCTTGGATCCCGTATTTAACACATGAAACGCAAACATGCATTGATTGATTGATTGGTTGGTAAGTTGGTTAAACACGTTGGTTAAACATGTTGGTTAAACACGTTGGTTAAACACGTTGGCTGGTTAACACGTTAGATAGGCTCAATTTAAACGAGCGAAAAAAACCATCTTGGATCCCGTATTTAACACATGAAACGGAAACATGCATTGATTGATTGATTGATTGGTTGGGTGGTTGGTTGGTTGGTTGGTTAAACATGTTGGTTAAACACGTTGGTTAAACATGTTGGTTAAACACGTTGGTTAAACATGTTGGTTAAACACGTTGGTTAAACACGTTGGCTGGTTAAACACGTTAGATAGGCTCAATTTAAACGAGCGAAAAAAAAACCATCTTGGATCCCGTATTTAACACATGAAACGGAAACATGCATTGATTGATTGATTGGTTGGTTGGTTGGTTGGTTAAACACGTTGGTTAAACACGTTAGTTAAACATATTTGTTAAACACGTTTGATAGGCTCAATTAAAACAAGCGAAAAAAAAGAGACCTTGAATCCCGTATCAAACACATGAAACGGAAACATTGATTGATTGATTGATTGATTGATTGATTGATTGATTGATTGATTGATTGATTGATTGATTGATTGATTGGTTGGTTGGTTGGTTGGTTGATTGATTGGTTGGTTGGTTGGTTGGTTGGTTGGTTGGTTGGTTGGTTGGTTGGTTGGTTGGTTGGTTGAAATTCAAACACACATAAAACTGTTTAAATAGTGCCAAAACCACATAATTTGATGACCTTGACCTTTGACCTTGTGACCTTCGTCAAGGTCATTGCTCCACAAGGTCATTGCAAAAGACCCTATGGGTCAAGGACCTTTGTTTAAGAGTTTTGCCTAAATATGGCTTTTTAAAAACCATCGATGGGAGTTATGTCCCTTACATGATGGTAAAATCAATATAGTCATAATGTAAAAAAGTTGCCCCTTGAAGTACTTAACATTTTTCACTGCTTAAATTTTCTGTATCTATAACCATTCAAGAATTATAGGGAAATCAAAGACATATGAAAATCTAAAATATGACCTTGACCTTTGACCTTGACCTAATTTTCTAAGTTAGGAATCAGGGGACTCAAATAAAAACATTCCAGGGTTATACGGTTAACGGTTTATGAGTTAAAAAAACATACCGACAAATTTATTCCGTAAAGATAGATAACTCCTATAAAATTTCATCGAATCGCTTCGATCCAAATTAGCCAAAATTTTCTGAGGATGTAACGAACAATTTGTAAAAAGAATTTTGTCGCTATCTTTTTTTGTTACGAAGGAGATGCACACACATGATAAACAGTGAATAGGGAGATAACTCTTACAGAGAAAATTGTTCGTCTTAGCAGGGTGAAATTTAAAAGCGCATAAACTATACGATACAATATGAAAAATATCTAAGCGACATATTGCGAAACAAACATTTATCGCAAGAACAAAATTTGGCGGAAAAAAAAAAAAAATAATAATAATAATAATAATAATAATCAGAAGAAATACAATAAGTCTTTCCACAGAAAAGTGGAAAGACTTAATAATAAATATAAAGCAATTGTTTTGAAAACAATTGTTAGGCAGTCTTTCCCCTCTGATGAATGGATAATTGATTTTTTTTTTATTGATTGATTTGGAAAAAAGGGGGGGGGGGGTATTTGTTTATTTGTTTGTTTGTTTGCTTTGGTATGGGGTCTATATTATTATGTTACCGGAGAAGTTTCATGTTTAGTTTGGAAAGTTTTTCTTTTATTTTAGATACAGCGCGCGCGCAAGATTGAGGAGACATCACGTGACGCGGGTTTATATTAAGAAAAACTTAGTCTTTTTATTTCTTTTTAGGTCGGGACTTTGAACAGACAACATCTATAGAGATGGAATGTACACAATGTAATTTCTTTTGTCATTGTAGGAAATTGACATTTTGATCACAGTTCACCAGCAGTGCATGTTTTGGATTTAATCGATCCGGTGTAACTTTAAAACACATTTAATGATTATTTTTTGATAATGTCCATTTTTCAGCACCTGTTTGTAACACAGATTAGTATTTCAATCTCGGAGCGGACATTTTCTTGTAGGTTTTTACTGAGATTGACGGACCTAGCAAGCGATTTTTACTGCATTGCCATTTCTTTTTTCTAGGAAAAGTCTTGAGAGATATCTGCAAAAAGTTTTTTTATGAACCTTCAGTACATGTATGCCCTGCTGACTGCAAATTTTCAGGTCGATTGGACTTGTAGTTTCAGAGAATATGTGGATTTTTTTTTCAGAAGAGACGTAAGAACAATAATAAAATAAAAATTTTCTTGAATAATTGAGAGTTTGTTCCTTCAATAAACTGTCATAAATAAACAGTCATACATATTGATTGATTGATTAGTTGGTTGATTGATTGGTTGGTTGGTTGGTTTGTTGGTTGGTTGATTAAACACGTTTGATAGGGTCACTTAGAACAAGGGGAAAAAGACCTCAAGAGACCTTGCATCCCGTATTAAACGCATGACACGGAAACATACATTAAGTGATTGATTGGTTGGTTGGTTGGTTGGTTAAACACGTTGGTTAAACATGTTGGTTTAACACGTTGGCTGGTTAAACACGTTGGCTGGTTAAACACGTTTGATAGGCTCAATTTAAACAATCGAAAAAAAACCATCTTGGATCCCGTATTTAACACATGAAACGGAAACATGCATTGATTTATTTATTGGTTGGTTGGTTGGTTGGTTGGTTGGTTGGTTGGTTAAACATGTCGGTTAAACACGTAGTTTAAACACGTTGGCTGGTTAAACACGTTTGATAGGCTCAATTTAAACAAGCGAAAAAAAACATCTTGGATCCCGTATTTAACACATGAAACGGAAACATGCATTGATTTATTTATTGGTTGGTTGGTTGGTTGGTTGGTTGGTTGGTTGGTTGGTTGGTTAAACATGTCGGTTAAACACGTAGTTTAAACACGTTGGCTGGTTAAACACGTTTGATAGGCTCAATTTTAACAAACGAAAAAAAAACCATCTCGGATCCCGTATTTAACACATGAAACGGAAACATGCATTGATTGATTGATTGGTTGGTTGGTTGGTTAAACACGTTGGTTAAACACATTGGATAGGCTCAAAATTGGATCCCGTATTTAACACATGAAACGGAAACATGCATTGATTGATTGATTGATTGGTTGGTTGGTTAAACACGTTGGTTAAACATATTGGTTAAACACGTTGGTTAAACATATTGGTTAAACACCTTGGTTAAACATATTGGTTAAACACGTTGGCTGGTTAAACACGTTGGATAGGCTCAATTTAAACAAGCGAAAAAAAAAACATCTTGGATCCCGTATTTAACACACGAAACGGAAACATGCATTGATTGATTGATTGATTGATTGGTTGGGTGGGTGGTTGGTTGGTTAAACATGTTGGTTAAACACGTTGGCTGGTTAAACACGTTAGATAGGCTCAATTTAAACAAGCGAAAAAAACCATCTTGGATCCCGTATTTAACACATGAAACGCAAACATGCATTGATTGATTGATTGGTTGGTAAGTTGGTTAAACACGTTGGTTAAACATGTTGGTTAAACACGTTGGTTAAACACGTTGGCTGGTTAACACGTTAGATAGGCTCAATTTAAACGAGCGAAAAAAACCATCTTGGATCCCGTATTTAACACATGAAACGGAAACATGCATTGATTGATTGATTGATTGGTTGGGTGGTTGGTTGGTTGGTTGGTTAAACATGTTGGTTAAACACGTTGGTTAAACATGTTGGTTAAACACGTTGGTTAAACATGTTGGTTAAACACGTTGGTTAAACACGTTGGCTGGTTAAACACGTTAGATAGGCTCAATTTAAACGAGCGAAAAAAAAACCATCTTGGATCCCGTATTTAACACATGAAACGGAAACATGCATTGATTGATTGATTGGTTGGTTGGTTGGTTGGTTAAACACGTTGGTTAAACACGTTAGTTAAACATATTTGTTAAACACGTTTGATAGGCTCAATTAAAACAAGCGAAAAAAAAGAGACCTTGAATCCCGTATCAAACACATGAAACGGAAACATTGATTGATTGATTGATTGATTGATTGATTGATTGATTGATTGATTGATTGATTGATTGATTGATTGATTGGTTGGTTGGTTGGTTGGTTGATTGATTGGTTGGTTGGTTGGTTGGTTGGTTGGTTGGTTGGTTGGTTGGTTGGTTGGTTGTTGAAATTCAAACACACATAAAACTGTTTAAATAGTGCCAAAACCACATAATTTGATGACCTTGACCTTTGACCTTGTGACCTTCGTCAAGGTCATTGCTCCACAAGGTCATTGCAAAAGACCCTATGGGTCAAGGACCTTTGTTTAAGAGTTTTGCCTAAATATGGCTTTTTAAAAACCATCGATGGGAGTTATGTCCCTTACATGATGGTAAAATCAATATAGTCATAATGTAAAAAAGTTGCCCCTTGAAGTACTTAACATTTTTCACTGCTTAAATTTTCTGTATCTATAACCATTCAAGAATTATAGGGAAATCAAAGACATATGAAAATCTAAAATATGACCTTGACCTTTGACCTTGACCTAATTTTCTAAGTTAGGAATCAGGGGACTCAAATAAAAACATTCCAGGGTTATACGGTTAACGGTTTATGAGTTAAAAAAACATACCGACAAATTTATTCCGTAAAGATAGATAACTCCTATAAAATTTCATCGAATCGCTTCGATCCAAATTAGCCAAAATTTTCTGAGGATGTAACGAACAATTTGTAAAAAGAATTTTGTCGCTATCTTTTTTTGTTACGAAGGAGATGCACACACATGATAAACAGTGAATAGGGAGATAACTCTTACAGAGAAAATTGTTCGTCTTAGCAGGGTGAAATTTAAAAGCGCATAAACTATACGATACAATATGAAAAATATCTAAGCGACATATTGCGAAACAAACATTTATCGCAAGAACAAAATTTGGCGGAAAAAAAAAAAAAATAATAATAATAATAATAATAATAATCAGAAGAAATACAATAAGTCTTTCCACAGAAAAGTGGAAAGACTTAATAATAAATATAAAGCAATTGTTTTGAAAACAATTGTTAGGCAGTCTTTCCCCTCTGATGAATGGATAATTGATTTTTTTTTTATTGATTGATTTGGAAAAAAGGGGGGGGGGGGTATTTGTTTATTTGTTTGTTTGTTTGCTTTGGTATGGGGTCTATATTATTATGTTACCGGAGAAGTTTCATGTTTAGTTTGGAAAGTTTTTCTTTTATTTTAGATACAGCGCGC
>NC_134839.1:53238483-53255983 GCF_965363235.1 Mytilus galloprovincialis
TAGTGCCAAAACCACATAATTTGATGACCTTGACCTTTGACCTTGTGACCTTCGTCAAGGTCATTGCTCCACAAGGTCATTGCAAAAGACCCTATGGGTCAAGGACCTTTGTTTAAGAGTTTTGCCTAAATATGGCTTTTTAAAAACCATCGATGGGAGTTATGTCCCTTACATGATGGTAAAATCAATATAGTCATAATGTAAAAAAGTTGCCCCTTGAAGTACTTAACATTTTTCACTGCTTAAATTTTCTGTATCTATAACCATTCAAGAATTATAGGGAAATCAAAGACATATGAAAATCTAAAATATGACCTTGACCTTTGACCTTGACCTAATTTTCTAAGTTAGGAATCAGGGGACTCAAATAAAAACATTCCAGGGTTATACGGTTAACGGTTTATGAGTTAAAAAAACATACCGACAAATTTATTCCGTAAAGATAGATAACTCCTATAAAATTTCATCGAATCGCTTCGATCCAAATTAGCCAAAATTTTCTGAGGATGTAACGAACAATTTGTAAAAAGAATTTTGTCGCTATCTTTTTTTGTTACGAAGGAGATGCACACACATGATAAACAGTGAATAGGGAGATAACTCTTACAGAGAAAATTGTTCGTCTTAGCAGGGTGAAATTTAAAAGCGCATAAACTATACGATACAATATGAAAAATATCTAAGCGACATATTGCGAAACAAACATTTATCGCAAGAACAAAATTTGGCGGAAAAAAAAAAAAAATAATAATAATAATAATAATAATAATCAGAAGAAATACAATAAGTCTTTCCACAGAAAAGTGGAAAGACTTAATAATAAATATAAAGCAATTGTTTTGAAAACAATTGTTAGGCAGTCTTTCCCCTCTGATGAATGGATAATTGATTTTTTTTTTATTGATTGATTTGGAAAAAAGGGGGGGGGGGGTATTTGTTTATTTGTTTGTTTGTTTGCTTTGGTATGGGGTCTATATTATTATGTTACCGGAGAAGTTTCATGTTTAGTTTGGAAAGTTTTTCTTTTATTTTAGATACAGCGCGCGCGCAAGATTGAGGAGACATCACGTGACGCGGGTTTATATTAAGAAAAACTTAGTCTTTTTATTTCTTTTTAGGTCGGGACTTTGAACAGACAACATCTATAGAGATGGAATGTACACAATGTAATTTCTTTTGTCATTGTAGGAAATTGACATTTTGATCACAGTTCACCAGCAGTGCATGTTTTGGATTTAATCGATCCGGTGTAACTTTAAAACACATTTAATGATTATTTTTTGATAATGTCCATTTTTCAGCACCTGTTTGTAACACAGATTAGTATTTCAATCTCGGAGCGGACATTTTCTTGTAGGTTTTTACTGAGATTGACGGACCTAGCAAGCGATTTTTACTGCATTGCCATTTCTTTTTTCTAGGAAAAGTCTTGAGAGATATCTGCAAAAAGTTTTTTTATGAACCTTCAGTACATGTATGCCCTGCTGACTGCAAATTTTCAGGTCGATTGGACTTGTAGTTTCAGAGAATATGTGGATTTTTTTTTCAGAAGAGACGTAAGAACAATAATAAAATAAAAATTTTCTTGAATAATTGAGAGTTTGTTCCTTCAATAAACTGTCATAAATAAACAGTCATACATATTGATTGATTGATTAGTTGGTTGATTGATTGGTTGGTTGGTTGGTTTGTTGGTTGGTTGATTAAACACGTTTGATAGGGTCACTTAGAACAAGGGGAAAAAGACCTCAAGAGACCTTGCATCCCGTATTAAACGCATGACACGGAAACATACATTAAGTGATTGATTGGTTGGTTGGTTGGTTGGTTAAACACGTTGGTTAAACATGTTGGTTTAACACGTTGGCTGGTTAAACACGTTGGCTGGTTAAACACGTTTGATAGGCTCAATTTAAACAATCGAAAAAAAACCATCTTGGATCCCGTATTTAACACATGAAACGGAAACATGCATTGATTTATTTATTGGTTGGTTGGTTGGTTGGTTGGTTGGTTGGTTGGTTAAACATGTCGGTTAAACACGTAGTTTAAACACGTTGGCTGGTTAAACACGTTTGATAGGCTCAATTTAAACAAGCGAAAAAAAACATCTTGGATCCCGTATTTAACACATGAAACGGAAACATGCATTGATTTATTTATTGGTTGGTTTGGTTGGTTGGTTGGTTGGTTGGTTGGTTGGTTAAACATGTCGGTTAAACACGTAGTTTAAACACGTTGGCTGGTTAAACACGTTTGATAGGCTCAATTTTAACAAACGAAAAAAAAACCATCTCGGATCCCGTATTTAACACATGAAACGGAAACATGCATTGATTGATTGATTGGTTGGTTGGTTGGTTAAACACGTTGGTTAAACACATTGGATAGGCTCAAAATTGGATCCCGTATTTAACACATGAAACGGAAACATGCATTGATTGATTGATTGATTGGTTGGTTGGTTAAACACGTTGGTTAAACATATTGGTTAAACACGTTGGTTAAACATATTGGTTAAACACCTTGGTTAAACATATTGGTTAAACACGTTGGCTGGTTAAACACGTTGGATAGGCTCAATTTAAACAAGCGAAAAAAAAAACATCTTGGATCCCGTATTTAACACACGAAACGGAAACATGCATTGATTGATTGATTGATTGATTGGTTGGGTGGGTGGTTGGTTGGTTAAACATGTTGGTTAAACACGTTGGCTGGTTAAACACGTTAGATAGGCTCAATTTAAACAAGCGAAAAAAACCATCTTGGATCCCGTATTTAACACATGAAACGCAAACATGCATTGATTGATTGATTGGTTGGTAAGTTGGTTAAACACGTTGGTTAAACATGTTGGTTAAACACGTTGGTTAAACACGTTGGCTGGTTAACACGTTAGATAGGCTCAATTTAAACGAGCGAAAAAAACCATCTTGGATCCCGTATTTAACACATGAAACGGAAACATGCATTGATTGATTGATTGATTGGTTGGGTGGTTGGTTGGTTGGTTGGTTAAACATGTTGGTTAAACACGTTGGTTAAACATGTTGGTTAAACACGTTGGTTAAACATGTTGGTTAAACACGTTGGTTAAACACGTTGGCTGGTTAAACACGTTAGATAGGCTCAATTTAAACGAGCGAAAAAAAAACCATCTTGGATCCCGTATTTAACACATGAAACGGAAACATGCATTGATTGATTGATTGGTTGGTTGGTTGGTTGGTTAAACACGTTGGTTAAACACGTTAGTTAAACATATTTGTTAAACACGTTTGATAGGCTCAATTAAAACAAGCGAAAAAAAAGAGACCTTGAATCCCGTATCAAACACATGAAACGGAAACATTGATTGATTGATTGATTGATTGATTGATTGATTGATTGATTGATTGATTGATTGATTGATTGATTGATTGATTGGTTGGTTGGTTGGTTGGTTGATTGATTGGTTGGTTGGTTGGTTGGTTGGTTGGTTGGTTGGTTGGTTGGTTGGTTGGTTGGTTGGTTGAAATTCAAACACACATAAAACTGTTTAAATAGTGCCAAAACCACATAATTTGATGACCTTGACCTTTGACCTTGTGACCTTCGTCAAGGTCATTGCTCCACAAGGTCATTGCAAAAGACCCTATGGGTCAAGGACCTTTGTTTAAGAGTTTTGCCTAAATATGGCTTTTTAAAAACCATCGATGGGAGTTATGTCCCTTACATGATGGTAAAATCAATATAGTCATAATGTAAAAAAGTTGCCCCTTGAAGTACTTAACATTTTTCACTGCTTAAATTTTCTGTATCTATAACCATTCAAGAATTATAGGGAAATCAAAGACATATGAAAATCTAAAATATGACCTTGACCTTTGACCTTGACCTAATTTTCTAAGTTAGGAATCAGGGGACTCAAATAAAAACATTCCAGGGTTATACGGTTAACGGTTTATGAGTTAAAAAAACATACCGACAAATTTATTCCGTAAAGATAGATAACTCCTATAAAATTTCATCGAATCGCTTCGATCCAAATTAGCCAAAATTTTCTGAGGATGTAACGAACAATTTGTAAAAAGAATTTTGTCGCTATCTTTTTTTGTTACGAAGGAGATGCACACACATGATAAACAGTGAATAGGGAGATAACTCTTACAGAGAAAATTGTTCGTCTTAGCAGGGTGAAATTTAAAAGCGCATAAACTATACGATACAATATGAAAAATATCTAAGCGACATATTGCGAAACAAACATTTATCGCAAGAACAAAATTTGGCGGAAAAAAAAAAAAAATAATAATAATAATAATAATAATAATCAGAAGAAATACAATAAGTCTTTCCACAGAAAAGTGGAAAGACTTAATAATAAATATAAAGCAATTGTTTTGAAAACAATTGTTAGGCAGTCTTTCCCCTCTGATGAATGGATAATTGATTTTTTTTTTATTGATTGATTTGGAAAAAAGGGGGGGGGGGGGTATTTGTTTATTTGTTTGTTTGTTTGCTTTGGTATGGGGTCTATATTATTATGTTACCGGAGAAGTTTCATGTTTAGTTTGGAAAGTTTTTCTTTTATTTTAGATACAGCGCGCGCGCAAGATTGAGGAGACATCACGTGACGCGGGTTTATATTAAGAAAAACTTAGTCTTTTTATTTCTTTTTAGGTCGGGACTTTGAACAGACAACATCTATAGAGATGGAATGTACACAATGTAATTTCTTTTGTCATTGTAGGAAATTGACATTTTGATCACAGTTCACCAGCAGTGCATGTTTTGGATTTAATCGATCCGGTGTAACTTTAAAACACATTTAATGATTATTTTTTGATAATGTCCATTTTTCAGCACCTGTTTGTAACACAGATTAGTATTTCAATCTCGGAGCGGACATTTTCTTGTAGGTTTTTACTGAGATTGACGGACCTAGCAAGCGATTTTTACTGCATTGCCATTTCTTTTTTCTAGGAAAAGTCTTGAGAGATATCTGCAAAAAGTTTTTTTATGAACCTTCAGTACATGTATGCCCTGCTGACTGCAAATTTTCAGGTCGATTGGACTTGTAGTTTCAGAGAATATGTGGATTTTTTTTTCAGAAGAGACGTAAGAACAATAATAAAATAAAAATTTTCTTGAATAATTGAGAGTTTGTTCCTTCAATAAACTGTCATAAATAAACAGTCATACATATTGATTGATTGATTAGTTGGTTGATTGATTGGTTGGTTGGTTGGTTTGTTGGTTGGTTGATTAAACACGTTTGATAGGGTCACTTAGAACAAGGGGAAAAAGACCTCAAGAGACCTTGCATCCCGTATTAAACGCATGACACGGAAACATACATTAAGTGATTGATTGGTTGGTTGGTTGGTTGGTTAAACACGTTGGTTAAACATGTTGGTTTAACACGTTGGCTGGTTAAACACGTTGGCTGGTTAAACACGTTTGATAGGCTCAATTTAAACAATCGAAAAAAAACCATCTTGGATCCCGTATTTAACACATGAAACGGAAACATGCATTGATTTATTTATTGGTTGGTTGGTTGGTTGGTTGGTTGGTTGGTTGGTTGGTTAAACATGTCGGTTAAACACGTAGTTTAAACACGTTGGCTGGTTAAACACGTTTGATAGGCTCAATTTAAACAAGCGAAAAAAAACATCTTGGATCCCGTATTTAACACATGAAACGGAAACATGCATTGATTTATTTATTGGTTGGTTGGTTGGTTGGTTGGTTGGTTGGTTGGTTGGTTAAACATGTCGGTTAAACACGTAGTTTAAACACGTTGGCTGGTTAAACACGTTTGATAGGCTCAATTTTAACAAACGAAAAAAAAACCATCTCGGATCCCGTATTTAACACATGAAACGGAAACATGCATTGATTGATTGATTGGTTGGTTGGTTGGTTAAACACGTTGGTTAAACACATTGGATAGGCTCAAAATTGGATCCCGTATTTAACACATGAAACGGAAACATGCATTGATTGATTGATTGATTGGTTGGTTGGTTAAACACGTTGGTTAAACATATTGGTTAAACACGTTGGTTAAACATATTGGTTAAACACCTTGGTTAAACATATTGGTTAAACACGTTGGCTGGTTAAACACGTTGGATAGGCTCAATTTAAACAAGCGAAAAAAAAAACATCTTGGATCCCGTATTTAACACACGAAACGGAAACATGCATTGATTGATTGATTGATTGATTGGTTGGGTGGGTGGTTGGTTGGTTAAACATGTTGGTTAAACACGTTGGCTGGTTAAACACGTTAGATAGGCTCAATTTAAACAAGCGAAAAAAACCATCTTGGATCCCGTATTTAACACATGAAACGCAAACATGCATTGATTGATTGATTGGTTGGTAAGTTGGTTAAACACGTTGGTTAAACATGTTGGTTAAACACGTTGGTTAAACACGTTGGCTGGTTAACACGTTAGATAGGCTCAATTTAAACGAGCGAAAAAAACCATCTTGGATCCCGTATTTAACACATGAAACGGAAACATGCATTGATTGATTGATTGATTGGTTGGGTGGTTGGTTGGTTGGTTGGTTAAACATGTTGGTTAAACACGTTGGTTAAACACGTTGGTTAAACACGTTGGTTAAACATGTTGGTTAAACACGTTGGTTAAACACGTTGGCTGGTTAAACACGTTAGATAGGCTCAATTTAAACGAGCGAAAAAAAAACCATCTTGGATCCCGTATTTAACACATGAAACGGAAACATGCATTGATTGATTGATTGGTTGGTTGGTTGGTTGGTTAAACACGTTGGTTAAACACGTTAGTTAAACATATTTGTTAAACACGTTTGATAGGCTCAATTAAAACAAGCGAAAAAAAAGAGACCTTGAATCCCGTATCAAACACATGAAACGGAAACATTGATTGATTGATTGATTGATTGATTGATTGATTGATTGATTGATTGATTGATTGATTGATTGATTGATTGGTTGGTTGGTTGGTTGGTTGATTGATTGGTTGGTTGGTTGGTTGGTTGGTTGGTTGGTTGGTTGGTTGGTTGGTTGGTTGGTTGGTTGAAATTCAAACACACATAAAACTGTTTAAATAGTGCCAAAACCACATAATTTGATGACCTTGACCTTTGACCTTGTGACCTTCGTCAAGGTCATTGCTCCACAAGGTCATTGCAAAAGACCCTATGGGTCAAGGACCTTTGTTTAAGAGTTTTGCCTAAATATGGCTTTTTAAAAACCATCGATGGGAGTTATGTCCCTTACATGATGGTAAAATCAATATAGTCATAATGTAAAAAAGTTGCCCCTTGAAGTACTTAACATTTTTCACTGCTTAAATTTTCTGTATCTATAACCATTCAAGAATTATAGGGAAATCAAAGACATATGAAAATCTAAAATATGACCTTGACCTTTGACCTTGACCTAATTTTCTAAGTTAGGATCAGGGGACTCAAATAAAAACATTCCAGGGTTATACGGTTAACGGTTTATGAGTTAAAAAAACATACCGACAAATTTATTCCGTAAAGATAGATAACTCCTATAAAATTTCATCGAATCGCTTCGATCCAAATTAGCCAAAATTTTCTGAGGATGTAACGAACAATTTGTAAAAAGAATTTTGTCGCTATCTTTTTTTGTTACGAAGGAGATGCACACACATGATAAACAGTGAATAGGGAGATAACTCTTACAGAGAAAATTGTTCGTCTTAGCAGGGTGAAATTTAAAAGCGCATAAACTATACGATACAATATGAAAAATATCTAAGCGACATATTGCGAAACAAACATTTATCGCAAGAACAAAATTTGGCGGAAAAAAAAAAAAAATAATAATAATAATAATAATAATAATCAGAAGAAATACAATAAGTCTTTCCACAGAAAAGTGGAAAGACTTAATAATAAATATAAAGCAATTGTTTTGAAAACAATTGTTAGGCAGTCTTTCCCCTCTGATGAATGGATAATTGATTTTTTTTTTATTGATTGATTTGGAAAAAAGGGGGGGGGGGGTATTTGTTTATTTGTTTGTTTGTTTGCTTTGGTATGGGGTCTATATTATTATGTTACCGGAGAA
The DNA here is from genome assembly GCF_965363235.1 of Mytilus galloprovincialis. Classification (NCBI taxonomy): domain Eukaryota; kingdom Metazoa; phylum Mollusca; class Bivalvia; order Mytilida; family Mytilidae; genus Mytilus; species Mytilus galloprovincialis. The sequence continues at coordinate 53,246,570 of NC_134839.1, forward strand.
GTTTCATGTTTAGTTTGGAAAGTTTTTCTTTTATTTTAGATACAGCGCGCGCGCAAGATTGAGGAGACATCACGTGACGCGGGTTTATATTAAGAAAAACTTAGTCTTTTTATTTCTTTTTAGGTCGGGACTTTGAACAGACAACATCTATAGAGATGGAATGTACACAATGTAATTTCTTTTGTCATTGTAGGAAATTGACATTTTGATCACAGTTCACCAGCAGTGCATGTTTTGGATTTAATCGATCCGGTGTAACTTTAAAACACATTTAATGATTATTTTTTGATAATGTCCATTTTTCAGCACCTGTTTGTAACACAGATTAGTATTTCAATCTCGGAGCGGACATTTTCTTGTAGGTTTTTACTGAGATTGACGGACCTAGCAAGCGATTTTTACTGCATTGCCATTTCTTTTTTCTAGGAAAAGTCTTGAGAGATATCTGCAAAAAGTTTTTTTATGAACCTTCAGTACATGTATGCCCTGCTGACTGCAAATTTTCAGGTCGATTGGACTTGTAGTTTCAGAGAATATGTGGATTTTTTTTTCAGAAGAGACGTAAGAACAATAATAAAATAAAAATTTTCTTGAATAATTGAGAGTTTGTTCCTTCAATAAACTGTCATAAATAAACAGTCATACATATTGATTGATTGATTAGTTGGTTGATTGATTGGTTGGTTGGTTGGTTTGTTGGTTGGTTGATTAAACACGTTTGATAGGGTCACTTAGAACAAGGGGAAAAAGACCTCAAGAGACCTTGCATCCCGTATTAAACGCATGACACGGAAACATACATTAAGTGATTGATTGGTTGGTTGGTTGGTTGGTTAAACACGTTGGTTAAACATGTTGGTTTAACACGTTGGCTGGTTAAACACGTTGGCTGGTTAAACACGTTTGATAGGCTCAATTTAAACAATCGAAAAAAAACCATCTTGGATCCCGTATTTAACACATGAAACGGAAACATGCATTGATTTATTTATTGGTTGGTTGGTTGGTTGGTTGGTTGGTTGGTTGGTTGGTTAAACATGTCGGTTAAACACGTAGTTTAAACACGTTGGCTGGTTAAACACGTTTGATAGGCTCAATTTAAACAAGCGAAAAAAAACATCTTGGATCCCGTATTTAACACATGAAACGGAAACATGCATTGATTTATTTATTGGTTGGTTGGTTGGTTGGTTGGTTGGTTGGTTGGTTGGTTAAACATGTCGGTTAAACACGTAGTTTAAACACGTTGGCTGGTTAAACACGTTTGATAGGCTCAATTTTAACAAACGAAAAAAAAACCATCTCGGATCCCGTATTTAACACATGAAACGGAAACATGCATTGATTGATTGATTGGTTGGTTGGTTGGTTAAACACGTTGGTTAAACACATTGGATAGGCTCAAAATTGGATCCCGTATTTAACACATGAAACGGAAACATGCATTGATTGATTGATTGATTGGTTGGTTGGTTAAACACGTTGGTTAAACATATTGGTTAAACACGTTGGTTAAACATATTGGTTAAACACCTTGGTTAAACATATTGGTTAAACACGTTGGCTGGTTAAACACGTTGGATAGGCTCAATTTAAACAAGCGAAAAAAAAAACATCTTGGATCCCGTATTTAACACACGAAACGGAAACATGCATTGATTGATTGATTGATTGATTGGTTGGGTGGGTGGTTGGTTGGTTAAACATGTTGGTTAAACACGTTGGCTGGTTAAACACGTTAGATAGGCTCAATTTAAACAAGCGAAAAAAACCATCTTGGATCCCGTATTTAACACATGAAACGCAAACATGCATTGATTGATTGATTGGTTGGTAAGTTGGTTAAACACGTTGGTTAAACATGTTGGTTAAACACGTTGGTTAAACACGTTGGCTGGTTAACACGTTAGATAGGCTCAATTTAAACGAGCGAAAAAAACCATCTTGGATCCCGTATTTAACACATGAAACGGAAACATGCATTGATTGATTGATTGATTGGTTGGGTGGTTGGTTGGTTGGTTGGTTAAACATGTTGGTTAAACACGTTGGTTAAACACGTTGGTTAAACACGTTGGTTAAACATGTTGGTTAAACACGTTGGTTAAACACGTTGGCTGGTTAAACACGTTAGATAGGCTCAATTTAAACGAGCGAAAAAAAAACCATCTTGGATCCCGTATTTAACACATGAAACGGAAACATGCATTGATTGATTGATTGGTTGGTTGGTTGGTTGGTTAAACACGTTGGTTAAACACGTTAGTTAAACATATTTGTTAAACACGTTTGATAGGCTCAATTAAAACAAGCGAAAAAAAAGAGACCTTGAATCCCGTATCAAACACATGAAACGGAAACATTGATTGATTGATTGATTGATTGATTGATTGATTGATTGATTGATTGATTGATTGATTGATTGATTGATTGGTTGGTTGGTTGGTTGGTTGATTGATTGGTTGGTTGGTTGGTTGGTTGGTTGGTTGGTTGGTTGGTTGGTTGGTTGGTTGGTTGGTTGAAATTCAAACACACATAAAACTGTTTAAATAGTGCCAAAACCACATAATTTGATGACCTTGACCTTTGACCTTGTGACCTTCGTCAAGGTCATTGCTCCACAAGGTCATTGCAAAAGACCCTATGGGTCAAGGACCTTTGTTTAAGAGTTTTGCCTAAATATGGCTTTTTAAAAACCATCGATGGGAGTTATGTCCCTTACATGATGGTAAAATCAATATAGTCATAATGTAAAAAAGTTGCCCCTTGAAGTACTTAACATTTTTCACTGCTTAAATTTTCTGTATCTATAACCATTCAAGAATTATAGGGAAATCAAAGACATATGAAAATCTAAAATATGACCTTGACCTTTGACCTTGACCTAATTTTCTAAGTTAGGAATCAGGGGACTCAAATAAAAACATTCCAGGGTTATACGGTTAACGGTTTATGAGTTAAAAAAACATACCGACAAATTTATTCCGTAAAGATAGATAACTCCTATAAAATTTCATCGAATCGCTTCGATCCAAATTAGCCAAAATTTTCTGAGGATGTAACGAACAATTTGTAAAAAGAATTTTGTCGCTATCTTTTTTTGTTACGAAGGAGATGCACACACATGATAAACAGTGAATAGGGAGATAACTCTTACAGAGAAAATTGTTCGTCTTAGCAGGGTGAAATTTAAAAGCGCATAAACTATACGATACAATATGAAAAATATCTAAGCGACATATTGCGAAACAAACATTTATCGCAAGAACAAAATTTGGCGGAAAAAAAAAAAAAATAATAATAATAATAATAATAATAATCAGAAGAAATACAATAAGTCTTTCCACAGAAAAGTGGAAAGACTTAATAATAAATATAAAGCAATTGTTTTGAAAACAATTGTTAGGCAGTCTTTCCCCTCTGATGAATGGATAATTGATTTTTTTTTTATTGATTGATTTGGAAAAAAGGGGGGGGGGGGTATTTGTTTATTTGTTTGTTTGTTTGCTTTGGTATGGGGTCTATATTATTATGTTACCGGAGAAGTTTCATGTTTAGTTTGGAAAGTTTTTCTTTTATTTTAGATACAGCGCGCGCGCAAGATTGAGGAGACATCACGTGACGCGGGTTTATATTAAGAAAAACTTAGTCTTTTTATTTCTTTTTAGGTCGGGACTTTGAACAGACAACATCTATAGAGATGGAATGTACACAATGTAATTTCTTTTGTCATTGTAGGAAATTGACATTTTGATCACAGTTCACCAGCAGTGCATGTTTTGGATTTAATCGATCCGGTGTAACTTTAAAACACATTTAATGATTATTTTTTGATAATGTCCATTTTTCAGCACCTGTTTGTAACACAGATTAGTATTTCAATCTCGGAGCGGACATTTTCTTGTAGGTTTTTACTGAGATTGACGGACCTAGCAAGCGATTTTTACTGCATTGCCATTTCTTTTTTCTAGGAAAAGTCTTGAGAGATATCTGCAAAAAGTTTTTTTATGAACCTTCAGTACATGTATGCCCTGCTGACTGCAAATTTTCAGGTCGATTGGACTTGTAGTTTCAGAGAATATGTGGATTTTTTTTTCAGAAGAGACGTAAGAACAATAATAAAATAAAAATTTTCTTGAATAATTGAGAGTTTGTTCCTTCAATAAACTGTCATAAATAAACAGTCATACATATTGATTGATTGATTAGTTGGTTGATTGATTGGTTGGTTGGTTGGTTTGTTGGTTGGTTGATTAAACACGTTTGATAGGGTCACTTAGAACAAGGGGAAAAAGACCTCAAGAGACCTTGCATCCCGTATTAAACGCATGACACGGAAACATACATTAAGTGATTGATTGGTTGGTTGGTTGGTTGGTTAAACACGTTGGTTAAACATGTTGGTTTAACACGTTGGCTGGTTAAACACGTTGGCTGGTTAAACACGTTTGATAGGCTCAATTTAAACAATCGAAAAAAAACCATCTTGGATCCCGTATTTAACACATGAAACGGAAACATGCATTGATTTATTTATTGGTTGGTTGGTTGGTTGGTTGGTTGGTTGGTTGGTTAAACATGTCGGTTAAACACGTAGTTTAAACACGTTGGCTGGTTAAACACGTTTGATAGGCTCAATTTAAACAAGCGAAAAAAAACATCTTGGATCCCGTATTTAACACATGAAACGGAAACATGCATTGATTTATTTATTGGTTGGTTGGTTGGTTGGTTGGTTGGTTGGTTGGTTGGTTAAACATGTCGGTTAAACACGTAGTTTAAACACGTTGGCTGGTTAAACACGTTTGATAGGCTCAATTTTAACAAACGAAAAAAAAACCATCTCGGATCCCGTATTTAACACATGAAACGGAAACATGCATTGATTGATTGATTGGTTGGTTGGTTGGTTAAACACGTTGGTTAAACACATTGGATAGGCTCAAAATTGGATCCCGTATTTAACACATGAAACGGAAACATGCATTGATTGATTGATTGATTGGTTGGTTGGTTAAACACGTTGGTTAAACATATTGGTTAAACACGTTGGTTAAACATATTGGTTAAACACCTTGGTTAAACATATTGGTTAAACACGTTGGCTGGTTAAACACGTTGGATAGGCTCAATTTAAACAAGCGAAAAAAAAAACATCTTGGATCCCGTATTTAACACACGAAACGGAAACATGCATTGATTGATTGATTGATTGATTGGTTGGGTGGGTGGTTGGTTGGTTAAACATGTTGGTTAAACACGTTGGCTGGTTAAACACGTTAGATAGGCTCAATTTAAACAAGCGAAAAAAACCATCTTGGATCCCGTATTTAACACATGAAACGCAAACATGCATTGATTGATTGATTGGTTGGTAAGTTGGTTAAACACGTTGGTTAAACATGTTGGTTAAACACGTTGGTTAAACACGTTGGCTGGTTAACACGTTAGATAGGCTCAATTTAAACGAGCGAAAAAAACCATCTTGGATCCCGTATTTAACACATGAAACGGAAACATGCATTGATTGATTGATTGATTGGTTGGGTGGTTGGTTGGTTGGTTGGTTAAACATGTTGGTTAAACACGTTGGTTAAACATGTTGGTTAAACACGTTGGTTAAACATGTTGGTTAAACACGTTGGTTAAACACGTTGGCTGGTTAAACACGTTAGATAGGCTCAATTTAAACGAGCGAAAAAAAAACCATCTTGGATCCCGTATTTAACACATGAAACGGAAACATGCATTGATTGATTGATTGGTTGGTTGGTTGGTTGGTTAAACACGTTGGTTAAACACGTTAGTTAAACATATTTGTTAAACACGTTTGATAGGCTCAATTAAAACAAGCGAAAAAAAAGAGACCTTGAATCCCGTATCAAACACATGAAACGGAAACATTGATTGATTGATTGATTGATTGATTGATTGATTGATTGATTGATTGATTGATTGATTGATTGATTGATTGGTTGGTTGGTTGGTTGGTTGATTGATTGGTTGGTTGGTTGGTTGGTTGGTTGGTTGGTTGGTTGGTTGGTTGGTTGGTTGAAATTCAAACACACATAAAACTGTTTAAATAGTGCCAAAACCACATAATTTGATGACCTTGACCTTTGACCTTGTGACCTTCGTCAAGGTCATTGCTCCACAAGGTCATTGCAAAAGACCCTATGGGTCAAGGACCTTTGTTTAAGAGTTTTGCCTAAATATGGCTTTTTAAAAACCATCGATGGGAGTTATGTCCCTTACATGATGGTAAAATCAATATAGTCATAATGTAAAAAAGTTGCCCCTTGAAGTACTTAACATTTTTCACTGCTTAAATTTTCTGTATCTATAACCATTCAAGAATTATAGGGAAATCAAAGACATATGAAAATCTAAAATATGACCTTGACCTTTGACCTTGACCTAATTTTCTAAGTTAGGAATCAGGGGACTCAAATAAAAACATTCCAGGGTTATACGGTTAACGGTTTATGAGTTAAAAAAACATACCGACAAATTTATTCCGTAAAGATAGATAACTCCTATAAAATTTCATCGAATCGCTTCGATCCAAATTAGCCAAAATTTTCTGAGGATGTAACGAACAATTTGTAAAAAGAATTTTGTCGCTATCTTTTTTTGTTACGAAGGAGATGCACACACATGATAAACAGTGAATAGGGAGATAACTCTTACAGAGAAAATTGTTCGTCTTAGCAGGGTGAAATTTAAAAGCGCATAAACTATACGATACAATATGAAAAATATCTAAGCGACATATTGCGAAACAAACATTTATCGCAAGAACAAAATTTGGCGGAAAAAAAAAAAAAATAATAATAATAATAATAATAATAATCAGAAGAAATACAATAAGTCTTTCCACAGAAAAGTGGAAAGACTTAATAATAAATATAAAGCAATTGTTTTGAAAACAATTGTTAGGCAGTCTTTCCCCTCTGATGAATGGATAATTGATTTTTTTTTTATTGATTGATTTGGAAAAAAGGGGGGGGGGGGTATTTGTTTATTTGTTTGTTTGTTTGCTTTGGTATGGGGTCTATATTATTATGTTACCGGAGAAGTTTCATGTTTAGTTTGGAAAGTTTTTCTTTTATTTTAGATACAGCGCGCGCGCAAGATTGAGGAGACATCACGTGACGCGGGTTTATATTAAGAAAAACTTAGTCTTTTTATTTCTTTTTAGGTCGGGACTTTGAACAGACAACATCTATAGAGATGGAATGTACACAATGTAATTTCTTTTGTCATTGTAGGAAATTGACATTTTGATCACAGTTCACCAGCAGTGCATGTTTTGGATTTAATCGATCCGGTGTAACTTTAAAACACATTTAATGATTATTTTTTGATAATGTCCATTTTTCAGCACCTGTTTGTAACACAGATTAGTATTTCAATCTCGGAGCGGACATTTTCTTGTAGGTTTTTACTGAGATTGACGGACCTAGCAAGCGATTTTTACTGCATTGCCATTTCTTTTTTCTAGGAAAAGTCTTGAGAGATATCTGCAAAAAGTTTTTTTATGAACCTTCAGTACATGTATGCCCTGCTGACTGCAAATTTTCAGGTCGATTGGACTTGTAGTTTCAGAGAATATGTGGATTTTTTTTTCAGAAGAGACGTAAGAACAATAATAAAATAAAAATTTTCTTGAATAATTGAGAGTTTGTTCCTTCAATAAACTGTCATAAATAAACAGTCATACATATTGATTGATTGATTAGTTGGTTGATTGATTGGTTGGTTGGTTGGTTGGTTGTTGGTTGGTTGATTAAACACGTTTGATAGGGTCACTTAGAACAAGGGGAAAAAGACCTCAAGAGACCTTGCATCCCGTATTAAACGCATGACACGGAAACATACATTAAGTGATTGATTGGTTGGTTGGTTGGTTGGTTAAACACGTTGGTTAAACATGTTGGTTTAACACGTTGGCTGGTTAAACACGTTGGCTGGTTAAACACGTTTGATAGGCTCAATTTAAACAATCGAAAAAAAACCATCTTGGATCCCGTATTTAACACATGAAACGGAAACATGCATTGATTTATTTATTGGTTGGTTGGTTGGTTGGTTGGTTGGTTGGTTGGTTAAACATGTCGGTTAAACACGTAGTTTAAACACGTTGGCTGGTTAAACACGTTTGATAGGCTCAATTTAAACAAGCGAAAAAAAACATCTTGGATCCCGTATTTAACACATGAAACGGAAACATGCATTGATTTATTTATTGGTTGGTTGGTTGGTTGGTTGGTTGGTTGGTTGGTTGGTTAAACATGTCGGTTAAACACGTAGTTTAAACACGTTGGCTGGTTAAACACGTTTGATAGGCTCAATTTTAACAAACGAAAAAAAAACCATCTCGGATCCCGTATTTAACACATGAAACGGAAACATGCATTGATTGATTGATTGGTTGGTTGGTTGGTTAAACACGTTGGTTAAACACATTGGATAGGCTCAAAATTGGATCCCGTATTTAACACATGAAACGGAAACATGCATTGATTGATTGATTGATTGGTTGGTTGGTTAAACACGTTGGTTAAACATATTGGTTAAACACGTTGGTTAAACATATTGGTTAAACACCTTGGTTAAACATATTGGTTAAACACGTTGGCTGGTTAAACACGTTGGATAGGCTCAATTTAAACAAGCGAAAAAAAAAACATCTTGGATCCCGTATTTAACACACGAAACGGAAACATGCATTGATTGATTGATTGATTGATTGGTTGGGTGGGTGGTTGGTTGGTTAAACATGTTGGTTAAACACGTTGGCTGGTTAAACACGTTAGATAGGCTCAATTTAAACAAGCGAAAAAAACCATCTTGGATCCCGTATTTAACACATGAAACGCAAACATGCATTGATTGATTGATTGGTTGGTAAGTTGGTTAAACACGTTGGTTAAACATGTTGGTTAAACACGTTGGTTAAACACGTTGGCTGGTTAACACGTTAGATAGGCTCAATTTAAACGAGCGAAAAAAACCATCTTGGATCCCGTATTTAACACATGAAACGGAAACATGCATTGATTGATTGATTGATTGGTTGGGTGGTTGGTTGGTTGGTTGGTTAAACATGTTGGTTAAACACGTTGGTTAAACATGTTGGTTAAACACGTTGGTTAAACATGTTGGTTAAACACGTTGGTTAAACACGTTGGCTGGTTAAACACGTTAGATAGGCTCAATTTAAACGAGCGAAAAAAAAACCATCTTGGATCCCGTATTTAACACATGAAACGGAAACATGCATTGATTGATTGATTGGTTGGTTGGTTGGTTGGTTAAACACGTTGGTTAAACACGTTAGTTAAACATATTTGTTAAACACGTTTGATAGGCTCAATTAAAACAAGCGAAAAAAAAGAGACCTTGAATCCC
>NC_134839.1:53260983-53288483 GCF_965363235.1 Mytilus galloprovincialis
TTTAAAACACATTTAATGATTATTTTTTGATAATGTCCATTTTTCAGCACCTGTTTGTAACACAGATTAGTATTTCAATCTCGGAGCGGACATTTTCTTGTAGGTTTTTACTGAGATTGACGGACCTAGCAAGCGATTTTTACTGCATTGCCATTTCTTTTTTCTAGGAAAAGTCTTGAGAGATATCTGCAAAAAGTTTTTTTATGAACCTTCAGTACATGTATGCCCTGCTGACTGCAAATTTTCAGGTCGATTGGACTTGTAGTTTCAGAGAATATGTGGATTTTTTTTTCAGAAGAGACGTAAGAACAATAATAAAATAAAAATTTTCTTGAATAATTGAGAGTTTGTTCCTTCAATAAACTGTCATAAATAAACAGTCATACATATTGATTGATTGATTAGTTGGTTGATTGATTGGTTGGTTGGTTGGTTTGTTGGTTGGTTGATTAAACACGTTTGATAGGGTCACTTAGAACAAGGGGAAAAAGACCTCAAGAGACCTTGCATCCCGTATTAAACGCATGACACGGAAACATACATTAAGTGATTGATTGGTTGGTTGGTTGGTTGGTTAAACACGTTGGTTAAACATGTTGGTTTAACACGTTGGCTGGTTAAACACGTTGGCTGGTTAAACACGTTTGATAGGCTCAATTTAAACAATCGAAAAAAAACCATCTTGGATCCCGTATTTAACACATGAAACGGAAACATGCATTGATTTATTTATTGGTTGGTTGGTTGGTTGGTTGGTTGGTTGGTTGGTTAAACATGTCGGTTAAACACGTAGTTTAAACACGTTGGCTGGTTAAACACGTTTGATAGGCTCAATTTAAACAAGCGAAAAAAAACATCTTGGATCCCGTATTTAACACATGAAACGGAAACATGCATTGATTTATTTATTGGTTGGTTGGTTGGTTGGTTGGTTGGTTGGTTGGTTGGTTAAACATGTCGGTTAAACACGTAGTTTAAACACGTTGGCTGGTTAAACACGTTTGATAGGCTCAATTTTAACAAACGAAAAAAAAACCATCTCGGATCCCGTATTTAACACATGAAACGGAAACATGCATTGATTGATTGATTGGTTGGTTGGTTGGTTAAACACGTTGGTTAAACACATTGGATAGGCTCAAAATTGGATCCCGTATTTAACACATGAAACGGAAACATGCATTGATTGATTGATTGATTGGTTGGTTGGTTAAACACGTTGGTTAAACATATTGGTTAAACACGTTGGTTAAACATATTGGTTAAACACCTTGGTTAAACATATTGGTTAAACACGTTGGCTGGTTAAACACGTTGGATAGGCTCAATTTAAACAAGCGAAAAAAAAAACATCTTGGATCCCGTATTTAACACACGAAACGGAAACATGCATTGATTGATTGATTGATTGATTGGTTGGGTGGGTGGTTGGTTGGTTAAACATGTTGGTTAAACACGTTGGCTGGTTAAACACGTTAGATAGGCTCAATTTAAACAAGCGAAAAAAACCATCTTGGATCCCGTATTTAACACATGAAACGCAAACATGCATTGATTGATTGATTGGTTGGTAAGTTGGTTAAACACGTTGGTTAAACATGTTGGTTAAACACGTTGGTTAAACACGTTGGCTGGTTAACACGTTAGATAGGCTCAATTTAAACGAGCGAAAAAAACCATCTTGGATCCCGTATTTAACACATGAAACGGAAACATGCATTGATTGATTGATTGATTGGTTGGGTGGTTGGTTGGTTGGTTGGTTAAACATGTTGGTTAAACACGTTGGTTAAACATGTTGGTTAAACACGTTGGTTAAACATGTTGGTTAAACACGTTGGTTAAACACGTTGGCTGGTTAAACACGTTAGATAGGCTCAATTTAAACGAGCGAAAAAAAAACCATCTTGGATCCCGTATTTAACACATGAAACGGAAACATGCATTGATTGATTGATTGGTTGGTTGGTTGGTTGGTTAAACACGTTGGTTAAACACGTTAGTTAAACATATTTGTTAAACACGTTTGATAGGCTCAATTAAAACAAGCGAAAAAAAAGAGACCTTGAATCCCGTATCAAACACATGAAACGGAAACATTGATTGATTGATTGATTGATTGATTGATTGATTGATTGATTGATTGATTGATTGATTGATTGGTTGGTTGGTTGGTTGGTTGATTGATTGGTTGGTTGGTTGGTTGGTTGGTTGGTTGGTTGGTTGGTTGGTTGGTTGGTTGAAATTCAAACACACATAAAACTGTTTAAATAGTGCCAAAACCACATAATTTGATGACCTTGACCTTTGACCTTGTGACCTTCGTCAAGGTCATTGCTCCACAAGGTCATTGCAAAAGACCCTATGGGTCAAGGACCTTTGTTTAAGAGTTTTGCCTAAATATGGCTTTTTAAAAACCATCGATGGGAGTTATGTCCCTTACATGATGGTAAAATCAATATAGTCATAATGTAAAAAAGTTGCCCCTTGAAGTACTTAACATTTTTCACTGCTTAAATTTTCTGTATCTATAACCATTCAAGAATTATAGGGAAATCAAAGACATATGAAAATCTAAAATATGACCTTGACCTTTGACCTTGACCTAATTTTCTAAGTTAGGAATCAGGGGACTCAAATAAAAACATTCCAGGGTTATACGGTTAACGGTTTATGAGTTAAAAAAACATACCGACAAATTTATTCCGTAAAGATAGATAACTCCTATAAAATTTCATCGAATCGCTTCGATCCAAATTAGCCAAAATTTTCTGAGGATGTAACGAACAATTTGTAAAAAGAATTTTGTCGCTATCTTTTTTTGTTACGAAGGAGATGCACACACATGATAAACAGTGAATAGGGAGATAACTCTTACAGAGAAAATTGTTCGTCTTAGCAGGGTGAAATTTAAAAGCGCATAAACTATACGATACAATATGAAAAATATCTAAGCGACATATTGCGAAACAAACATTTATCGCAAGAACAAAATTTGGCGGAAAAAAAAAAAAATAATAATAATAATAATAATAATAATCAGAAGAAATACAATAAGTCTTTCCACAGAAAAGTGGAAAGACTTAATAATAATAATAATCAGAACAAATACAATAAGTCTTTCCACAGAAAAGTGGAAAGACTTAATAATAAATATAAAGCAATTGTTTTGAAAACAATTGTTAGGCAGTCTTTCCCCTCTGATGAATGGATAATTGATTTTTTTTATTGATTGATTTGGAAAAGGGGGGGGGGGGGTATTTGTTTATTTGTTTGTTTGTTTGCTTTGGTATGGGGTCTATATTATTATGTTACCGGAGAAGTTTCATGTTTAGTTTGGAAAGTTTTTCTTTTATTTTAGATACAGCGCGCGCGCAAGATTGAGGAGACATCACGTGACGCGGGTTTATATTAAGAAAAACTTAGTCTTTTAATTTCTTTTTAGGTCGGGACCTTGAACAGACAACATGTATAGAGATGGAATGTACACAATGTAATTTCTTTTGTCATTGTAGGAAATTGACAACTTGATGACAGTTCACGGGCAGTGCATGTTTTGGATTTAATTTATCCGGTGTTACTTTAAAACACATTTATTGATTATTTTCTGATATTGTACATTTTTCAGCACCTGTTTGTAACACAGATTAGTATTTCAATCTCGGAGCGGACATTTTATTGTAGGTTTTTACTGAGATTTGCGGACCTAGCAAGCGATTTTTACGGCATTGCCATTTCTTTTGTCTAGGAAAAGCTTTGAGAGATATCTGCACCAAGTTTTTTTATAAACTTTCAGTACATGTATGCCCTGCTGACTGCAAATTTTGAGGTCGATTGTACTTGTAGTTTCAGAGTACATGTGGATTTTTTTTCAGAAGTGACGCAAGAACAATATTGAATTTCGATTTTTCATGAAACATGATTTATTGATCATGATCATGATTGATTGATTGATTGATTGATTGATTGATCGATTGATTGGTTGATTAGTTGGTTGGTTGGTTAAACACGTTGCTTAAACATGTTGCTTAAACACGTTGGTTAAACACATTGGATAGGCTCAAAATTGGATCCCGTATTTAACGCATGAAACGGAAACATGCATTGATTGATTGTTTGGTTGGTTGGTTAAACACGTTGGTTAAACATGTTGGTTAAACACGTTGGATAAACATATTGGTTAAACACGTTGGCTGGTTAAACACGTTGGATAGGCTCAATTTAAACAAGCGGAAAAAAAACCATCTTGGATCCCGTATTTAACACATGAAACGGAAACATGCATTGATTGGTTGGTTGGTTGGTTGGTTAAACACGTTGGTTAAACATATTGGTGAAACACGTTGGCTGGTTAAACACGTTGGATAGGCTCAATTTAAACAAGCGAAAAAAAAAACCACATCTTGGATCCCGTATTTAACACATAAAACGGAAACATGCATTGATTGGTTGGTTGGTTGGTTGGTTGGTTGGTTAAACATGTTGGTTAAACACGTTGGTTAAACATATTGGTGAAACACGTTGGCTGGTTAAACACGTTGGATAGGCTCAATTTAAACAAGCGAAAAAAAAACACATCTTGGATCCCGTATTTAACATATGAAACGGAAACATGCATTGATTGGTTGGTTGGTTTGTTAAACACGTTGGTTAAACACGTTGGTTAAACATATTGGTTAAACATGTTGGTTAAACACGTTTGATAGGCTCAATTAAAACAAGCGAAAAAAAAGAGACCTTGAATCCCGTATCAAACACATGAAACGGAAACATTGATTGATTGATTGATTGATTGATTGATTGATTGATTGATTGATTGATTGATTGATTGATTGATTGATTGGTTGGTTGGTTGGTTGGTTGGTTGGTTGGTTGAAATTCAAACACACATAAAACTGCTTAAATAGTGCCAAAACCACATAATTTGATGACCTTGACCTTTGACCTTGTGACTTTCGTCAAGGTCATTGCTACACAAGGTCATTGCAAAAGACCCTATGGGTCAAGGACCTTTTGTTAAAGAGTTTTGCCTAAAAATGGCTTTTTAAAAACCATCGATGGGAGTTATGTCCCTTACATGATGGTAAAATCAATATAGTCATAATGTAAAAAAGTTGCCCCTTGAAGTACCAAGCATTTTTCACTGCTTAATATTTTTGTATCTATAACTGTTCAAGAATTATAGGGAAATGAAAAACTTATAAAAATCTAAAATATGACCTTGACCTTTGACCTTGACCTAATTTTCTAAGTTAGGATCCAGGGGACTCAAATAAAAACATTCCAGGGTTATACGGTCAACGGTTTATGAGTTAAAAAAACATACCGACAAATTTATTCCGTAAAGGTAGATAACTCCTATAAAATTTAATCGAATCGCTTCGATCCAAATGAGCCAAAAATTAGTGAGGATGTAACGAACAATTTGTAAAAAGAATTTTGTCGCTATCTCTTTTTGGTACGAAGGAGATACACTCTGATGATAAACAGTAAATGGGGAGATAACTCTTACAAAGAAATTGGTTCGGCTTAGCAGGGTGAAATTTAAAAGCGCATAAACTATACGATACAATCTGAGAAATATCAAAGCGACATATTGCGAAACAAACATTTATCGCAAGAACAAAAGTTGGCGGAAAAAAAAAAATAATAATAATAATAATAATAATAATAATCAGAACAAATACAATAAGTCTTTCCACAGAAAAGTGGAAAGACTTAATAATAAATATAAAGCAATTGTTTTGAAAACAATTGTTAGGCAGTCTTTCCCCTCTGATGAATGGATAATTGATTTTTTTTATTGATTGATTTGGAAAAGGGGGGGGGGGGGTATTTGTTTATTTGTTTGTTTGTTTGCTTTGGTATGGGGTCTATATTATTATGTTACCGGAGAAGTTTCATGTTTAGTTTGGAAAGTTTTTCTTTTATTTTAGATACAGCGCGCGCGCAAGATTGAGGAGACATCACGTGACGCGGGTTTATATTAAGAAAAACTTAGTCTTTTAATTTCTTTTTAGGTCGGGACCTTGAACAGACAACATGTATAGAGATGGAATGTACACAATGTAATTTCTTTTGTCATTGTAGGAAATTGACAACTTGATGACAGTTCACGGGCAGTGCATGTTTTGGATTTAATTTATCCGGTGTTACTTTAAAACACATTTATTGATTATTTTCTGATATTGTACATTTTTCAGCACCTGTTTGTAACACAGATTAGTATTTCAATCTCGGAGCGGACATTTTATTGTAGGTTTTTACTGAGATTTGCGGACCTAGCAAGCGATTTTTACGGCATTGCCATTTCTTTTGTCTAGGAAAAGCTTTGAGAGATATCTGCACCAAGTTTTTTTATAAACTTTCAGTACATGTATGCCCTGCTGACTGCAAATTTTGAGGTCGATTGTACTTGTAGTTTCAGAGTACATGTGGATTTTTTTTCAGAAGTGACGCAAGAACAATATTGAATTTCGATTTTTCATGAAACATGATTTATTGATCATGATCATGATTGATTGATTGATTGATTGATTGATTGATCGATTGATTGGTTGATTAGTTGGTTGGTTGGTTAAACACGTTGCTTAAACATGTTGCTTAAACACGTTGGTTAAACACATTGGATAGGCTCAAAATTGGATCCCGTATTTAACGCATGAAACGGAAACATGCATTGATTGATTGTTTGGTTGGTTGGTTAAACACGTTGGTTAAACATGTTGGTTAAACACGTTGGATAAACATATTGGTTAAACACGTTGGCTGGTTAAACACGTTGGATAGGCTCAATTTAAACAAGCGGAAAAAAAACCATCTTGGATCCCGTATTTAACACATGAAACGGAAACATGCATTGATTGGTTGGTTGGTTGGTTGGTTAAACACGTTGGTTAAACATATTGGTGAAACACGTTGGCTGGTTAAACACGTTGGATAGGCTCAATTTAAACAAGCGAAAAAAAAAACCACATCTTGGATCCCGTATTTAACACATAAAACGGAAACATGCATTGATTGGTTGGTTGGTTGGTTGGTTGGTTGGTTAAACATGTTGGTTAAACACGTTGGTTAAACATATTGGTGAAACACGTTGGCTGGTTAAACACGTTGGATAGGCTCAATTTAAACAAGCGAAAAAAAAACACATCTTGGATCCCGTATTTAACATATGAAACGGAAACATGCATTGATTGGTTGGTTGGTTTGTTAAACACGTTGGTTAAACACGTTGGTTAAACATATTGGTTAAACATGTTGGTTAAACACGTTTGATAGGCTCAATTAAAACAAGCGAAAAAAAAGAGACCTTGAATCCCGTATCAAACACATGAAACGGAAACATTGATTGATTGATTGATTGATTGATTGATTGATTGATTGATTGATTGATTGATTGATTGATTGATTGATTGGTTGGTTGGTTGGTTGGTTGGTTGGTTGGTTGAAATTCAAACACACATAAAACTGCTTAAATAGTGCCAAAACCACATAATTTGATGACCTTGACCTTTGACCTTGTGACTTTCGTCAAGGTCATTGCTACACAAGGTCATTGCAAAAGACCCTATGGGTCAAGGACCTTTTGTTAAAGAGTTTTGCCTAAAAATGGCTTTTTAAAAACCATCGATGGGAGTTATGTCCCTTACATGATGGTAAAATCAATATAGTCATAATGTAAAAAAGTTGCCCCTTGAAGTACCAAGCATTTTTCACTGCTTAATATTTTTGTATCTATAACTGTTCAAGAATTATAGGGAAATGAAAAACTTATAAAAATCTAAAATATGACCTTGACCTTTGACCTTGACCTAATTTTCTAAGTTAGGATCCAGGGGACTCAAATAAAAACATTCCAGGGTTATACGGTCAACGGTTTATGAGTTAAAAAAACATACCGACAAATTTATTCCGTAAAGGTAGATAACTCCTATAAAATTTAATCGAATCGCTTCGATCCAAATGAGCCAAAAATTAGTGAGGATGTAACGAACAATTTGTAAAAAGAATTTTGTCGCTATCTCTTTTTGGTACGAAGGAGATACACTCTGATGATAAACAGTAAATGGGGAGATAACTCTTACAAAGAAATTGGTTCGGCTTAGCAGGGTGAAATTTAAAAGCGCATAAACTATACGATACAATCTGAGAAATATCAAAGCGACATATTGCGAAACAAACATTTATCGCAAGAACAAAAGTTGGCGGAAAAAAAAAAATAATAATAATAATAATAATAATAATTAAAAACCAATTCTTCAGAGAACAATTGAAGGTCTTTCCACCTCGATAATTAGAATGAAATTTAGAAAAAAAAGTTAGAAAGGGTCACTCCTTGTTGATGTAATTTGGTACCTCAACTGATATAGAAAAATAAGATTAAATATAGGTATATACAGAAGATTTAATTGTTTTATAATGAACAAAAACAAATTTCAAGCAAAGGTCAAAATCTAGAACGTCAAGTTGACCTTTGACCTTGACCTCAATTTCAAGGTCATAGGTCAGTGATCTCAAATCAAAAAATCCCAGGTCAATCACTTGTATGGTTGTAGAGAAATATCGATTTCAAAAACAAAAGGGGAGAAAACTCCTTAAAGGGTTGACAAAACACTTCGACTCAAATGGGTTGAAGTTGCCTCTTGTTGTAAACAGTAATTAGGCAAACACATCGTATCATTAACTGTTACAGTTTCTTTTGAATAACGATAACAAGCAAAATTCTAAATTTTTAACATGACCTTGACCTTTGACCTTGACCTTAATTTCAAGGTCATGGGTCAGTGAACTCAAATTGGAAGGTCCGAGGTCAATCACTTGTATGGTTGTGGAGAAATAACGATTTCAAATACATAAGGGGAGAAAACTCCTATAAGGGTTAACCAAAAACACTTCGACTGAATAAGTTGAAGTTGCGCCTTATTGTAAACAGTGATTTTGCAAACATATCATATCATCAACTGTTACAGTTTCTTTTGAATAACGATAACAAGCAAAATTCAAAATTTATAACATGACCTTGACCTTTGACCTTGACCTCAATTTCCTTTATATGGACCAAGGACTTCATATCAAAAGACTGTAGGCCTCTACAACTTATACTGTATGAATTAATCCAACATATCGTTTATTTTAAATTTTCAAAGGGAAATAACTCCCATAAGATGTCTTCTGATCACCCCAGTCAAAGTAAAACAAATCATTCTTAAGAGTAGACGAACAATTTGGTGAAAACAGTTTGTAAAAATCTTATACGGTTTTTGAGATATAGCGATAACAAGAAAAAGGGGACGCGGGGAGATAACTCCTATAAGAATAAGTGTTCGGTCACACAGGGTGAGTTTTGAAACCTCCATTACTAAACAACATCATTGGCCAAACATCCATTCGATATGTTGTAAAACAAAAAAGCATCTCAGACGGCAGAAGAAAAAAAAAAAAAAAAAAAAAAAAAAAAAAAAAAATAATCAGAAGAAAAACAATAGGTCTTTCCACGAAAAGTGGAAAGACCTAATAATCAGAACAAATACAATAAGTCTTTCCACAGAAAAGTGGAAAGACTTAATAATAAATATAAAGCAATTGTTTTGAAAACAATTGTTAGGCAGTCTTTCCCCTCTGATGAATGGATAATTGATTTTTTTTATTGATTGATTTGGAAAAGGGGGGGGGGGGGGGGTATTTGTTTATTTGTTTGTTTGTTTGCTTTGGTATGGGGTCTATATTATTATGTTACCGGAGAAGTTTCATGTTTAGTTTGGAAAGTTTTTCTTTTATTTTAGATACAGCGCGCGCGCAAGATTGAGGAGACATCACGTGACGCGGGTTTATATTAAGAAAAACTTAGTCTTTTAATTTCTTTTTAGGTCGGGACCTTGAACAGACAACATGTATAGAGATGGAATGTACACAATGTAATTTCTTTTGTCATTGTAGGAAATTGACAACTTGATGACAGTTCACGGGCAGTGCATGTTTTGGATTTAATTTATCCGGTGTTACTTTAAAACACATTTATTGATTATTTTCTGATATTGTACATTTTTCAGCACCTGTTTGTAACACAGATTAGTATTTCAATCTCGGAGCGGACATTTTATTGTAGGTTTTTACTGAGATTTGCGGACCTAGCAAGCGATTTTTACGGCATTGCCATTTCTTTTGTCTAGGAAAAGCTTTGAGAGATATCTGCACCAAGTTTTTTTATAAACTTTCAGTACATGTATGCCCTGCTGACTGCAAATTTTGAGGTCGATTGTACTTGTAGTTTCAGAGTACATGTGGATTTTTTTTCAGAAGTGACGCAAGAACAATATTGAATTTCGATTTTTCATGAAACATGATTTATTGATCATGATCATGATTGATTGATTGATTGATTGATTGATTGATCGATTGATTGGTTGATTAGTTGGTTGGTTGGTTAAACACGTTGCTTAAACATGTTGCTTAAACACGTTGGTTAAACACATTGGATAGGCTCAAAATTGGATCCCGTATTTAACGCATGAAACGGAAACATGCATTGATTGATTGTTTGGTTGGTTGGTTAAACACGTTGGTTAAACATGTTGGTTAAACACGTTGGATAAACATATTGGTTAAACACGTTGGCTGGTTAAACACGTTGGATAGGCTCAATTTAAACAAGCGGAAAAAAAACCATCTTGGATCCCGTATTTAACACATGAAACGGAAACATGCATTGATTGGTTGGTTGGTTGGTTGGTTAAACACGTTGGTTAAACATATTGGTGAAACACGTTGGCTGGTTAAACACGTTGGATAGGCTCAATTTAAACAAGCGAAAAAAAAAACCACATCTTGGATCCCGTATTTAACACATAAAACGGAAACATGCATTGATTGGTTGGTTGGTTGGTTGGTTGGTTGGTTAAACATGTTGGTTAAACACGTTGGTTAAACATATTGGTGAAACACGTTGGCTGGTTAAACACGTTGGATAGGCTCAATTTAAACAAGCGAAAAAAAAACACATCTTGGATCCCGTATTTAACATATGAAACGGAAACATGCATTGATTGGTTGGTTGGTTTGTTAAACACGTTGGTTAAACACGTTGGTTAAACATATTGGTTAAACATGTTGGTTAAACACGTTTGATAGGCTCAATTAAAACAAGCGAAAAAAAAGAGACCTTGAATCCCGTATCAAACACATGAAACGGAAACATTGATTGATTGATTGATTGATTGATTGATTGATTGATTGATTGATTGATTGATTGATTGATTGATTGATTGATTGGTTGGTTGGTTGGTTGGTTGGTTGGTTGGTTGAAATTCAAACACACATAAAACTGCTTAAATAGTGCCAAAACCACATAATTTGATGACCTTGACCTTTGACCTTGTGACTTTCGTCAAGGTCATTGCTACACAAGGTCATTGCAAAAGACCCTATGGGTCAAGGACCTTTTGTTAAAGAGTTTTGCCTAAAAATGGCTTTTTAAAAACCATCGATGGGAGTTATGTCCCTTACATGATGGTAAAATCAATATAGTCATAATGTAAAAAAGTTGCCCCTTGAAGTACCAAGCATTTTTCACTGCTTAATATTTTTGTATCTATAACTGTTCAAGAATTATAGGGAAATGAAAAACTTATAAAAATCTAAAATATGACCTTGACCTTTGACCTTGACCTAATTTTCTAAGTTAGGATCCAGGGGACTCAAATAAAAACATTCCAGGGTTATACGGTCAACGGTTTATGAGTTAAAAAAACATACCGACAAATTTATTCCGTAAAGGTAGATAACTCCTATAAAATTTAATCGAATCGCTTCGATCCAAATGAGCCAAAAATTAGTGAGGATGTAACGAACAATTTGTAAAAAGAATTTTGTCGCTATCTCTTTTTGGTACGAAGGAGATACACTCTGATGATAAACAGTAAATGGGGAGATAACTCTTACAAAGAAATTGGTTCGGCTTAGCAGGGTGAAATTTAAAAGCGCATAAACTATACGATACAATCTGAGAAATATCAAAGCGACATATTGCGAAACAAACATTTATCGCAAGAACAAAAGTTGGCGGAAAAAAAAAAATAATAATAATAATAATAATAATAATAATCAGAACAAATACAATAAGTCTTTCCACAGAAAAGTGGAAAGACTTAATAATAAATATAAAGCAATTGTTTTGAAAACAATTGTTAGGCAGTCTTTCCCCTCTGATGAATGGATAATTGATTTTTGTTATTGATTGATTTGGAAAAGGGGGGGGGGGGTATTTGTTTATTTGTTTGTTTGTTTGCTTTGGTATGGGGTCTATATTATTATGTTACCGGAGAAGTTTCATGTTTAGTTTGGAAAGTTTTTCTTTTATTTTAGATACAGCGCGCGCGCAAGATTGAGGAGACATCACGTGACGCGGGTTTATATTAAGAAAAACTTAGTCTTTTAATTTCTTTTTAGGTCGGGACCTTGAACAGACAACATGTATAGAGATGGAATGTACACAATGTAATTTCTTTTGTCATTGTAGGAAATTGACAACTTGATGACAGTTCACGGGCAGTGCATGTTTTGGATTTAATTTATCCGGTGTTACTTTAAAACACATTTATTGATTATTTTCTGATATTGTACATTTTTCAGCACCTGTTTGTAACACAGATTAGTATTTCAATCTCGGAGCGGACATTTTATTGTAGGTTTTTACTGAGATTTGCGGACCTAGCAAGCGATTTTTACGGCATTGCCATTTCTTTTGTCTAGGAAAAGCTTTGAGAGATATCTGCACCAAGTTTTTTTATAAACTTTCAGTACATGTATGCCCTGCTGACTGCAAATTTTGAGGTCGATTGTACTTGTAGTTTCAGAGTACATGTGGATTTTTTTTCAGAAGTGACGCAAGAACAATATTGAATTTCGATTTTTCATGAAACATGATTTATTGATCATGATCATGATTGATTGATTGATTGATTGATTGATTGATCGATTGATTGGTTGATTAGTTGGTTGGTTGGTTAAACACGTTGCTTAAACATGTTGCTTAAACACGTTGGTTAAACACATTGGATAGGCTCAAAATTGGATCCCGTATTTAACGCATGAAACGGAAACATGCATTGATTGATTGTTTGGTTGGTTGGTTAAACACGTTGGTTAAACATGTTGGTTAAACACGTTGGATAAACATATTGGTTAAACACGTTGGCTGGTTAAACACGTTGGATAGGCTCAATTTAAACAAGCGGAAAAAAAACCATCTTGGATCCCGTATTTAACACATGAAACGGAAACATGCATTGATTGGTTGGTTGGTTGGTTGGTTAAACACGTTGGTTAAACATATTGGTGAAACACGTTGGCTGGTTAAACACGTTGGATAGGCTCAATTTAAACAAGCGAAAAAAAAAAACACATCTTGGATCCCGTATTTAACACATAAAACGGAAACATGCATTGATTGGTTGGTTGGTTGGTTGGTTGGTTGGTTAAACATGTTGGTTAAACACGTTGGTTAAACATATTGGTGAAACACGTTGGCTGGTTAAACACGTTGGATAGGCTCAATTTAAACAAGCGAAAAAAAAACACATCTTGGATCCCGTATTTAACATATGAAACGGAAACATGCATTGATTGGTTGGTTGGTTTGTTAAACACGTTGGTTAAACACGTTGGTTAAACATATTGGTTAAACATGTTGGTTAAACACGTTTGATAGGCTCAATTAAAACAAGCGAAAAAAAAGAGACCTTGAATCCCGTATCAAACACATGAAACGGAAACATTGATTGATTGATTGATTGATTGATTGATTGATTGATTGATTGATTGATTGATTGATTGATTGATTGATTGGTTGGTTGGTTGGTTGGTTGGTTGGTTGGTTGAAATTCAAACACACATAAAACTGCTTAAATAGTGCCAAAACCACATAATTTGATGACCTTGACCTTTGACCTTGTGACTTTCGTCAAGGTCATTGCTACACAAGGTCATTGCAAAAGACCCTATGGGTCAAGGACCTTTTGTTAAAGAGTTTTGCCTAAAAATGGCTTTTTAAAAACCATCGATGGGAGTTATGTCCCTTACATGATGGTAAAATCAATATAGTCATAATGTAAAAAAGTTGCCCCTTGAAGTACCAAGCATTTTTCACTGCTTAATATTTTTGTATCTATAACTGTTCAAGAATTATAGGGAAATGAAAAACTTATAAAAATCTAAAATATGACCTTGACCTTTGACCTTGACCTAATTTTCTAAGTTAGGATCCAGGGGACTCAAATAAAAACATTCCAGGGTTATACGGTCAACGGTTTATGAGTTAAAAAAACATACCGACAAATTTATTCCGTAAAGGTAGATAACTCCTATAAAATTTAATCGAATCGCTTCGATCCAAATGAGCCAAAAATTAGTGAGGATGTAACGAACAATTTGTAAAAAGAATTTTGTCGCTATCTCTTTTTGGTACGAAGGAGATACACTCTGATGATAAACAGTAAATGGGGAGATAACTCTTACAAAGAAATTGGTTCGGCTTAGCAGGGTGAAATTTAAAAGCGCATAAACTATACGATACAATCTGAGAAATATCAAAGCGACATATTGCGAAACAAACATTTATCGCAAGAACAAAAGTTGGCGGAAAAAAAAAAATAATAATAATAATAATAATAATAATAATCAGAACAAATACAATAAGTCTTTCCACAGAAAAGTGGAAAGACTTAATAATAAATATAAAGCAATTGTTTTGAAAACAATTGTTAGGCAGTCTTTCCCCTCTGATGAATGGATAATTGATTTTTTTTATTGATTGATTTGGAAAAGGGGGGGGGGGGGGGTATTTGTTTATTTGATTGTTTGTTTGCTTTGGTATGGGGTCTATATTATTATGTTACCGGAGAAGTTTCATGTTTAGTTTGGAAAGTTTTTCTTTTATTTTAGATACAGCGCGCGCGCAAGATTGAGGAGACATCACGTGACGCGGGTTTATATTAAGAAAAACTTAGTCTTTTAATTTCTTTTTAGGTCGGGACCTTGAACAGACAACATGTATAGAGATGGAATGTACACAATGTAATTTCTTTTGTCATTGTAGGAAATTGACAACTTGATGACAGTTCACGGGCAGTGCATGTTTTGGATTTAATTTATCCGGTGTTACTTTAAAACACATTTATTGATTATTTTCTGATATTGTACATTTTTCAGCACCTGTTTGTAACACAGATTAGTATTTCAATCTCGGAGCGGACATTTTATTGTAGGTTTTTACTGAGATTTGCGGACCTAGCAAGCGATTTTTACGGCATTGCCATTTCTTTTGTCTAGGAAAAGCTTTGAGAGATATCTGCACCAAGTTTTTTTATAAACTTTCAGTACATGTATGCCCTGCTGACTGCAAATTTTGAGGTCGATTGTACTTGTAGTTTCAGAGTACATGTGGATTTTTTTTCAGAAGTGACGCAAGAACAATATTGAATTTCGATTTTTCATGAAACATGATTTATTGATCATGATCATGATTGATTGATTGATTGATTGATTGATTGATCGATTGATTGGTTGATTAGTTGGTTGGTTGGTTAAACACGTTGCTTAAACATGTTGCTTAAACACGTTGGTTAAACACATTGGATAGGCTCAAAATTGGATCCCGTATTTAACGCATGAAACGGAAACATGCATTGATTGATTGTTTGGTTGGTTGGTTAAACACGTTGGTTAAACATGTTGGTTAAACACGTTGGATAAACATATTGGTTAAACACGTTGGCTGGTTAAACACGTTGGATAGGCTCAATTTAAACAAGCGGAAAAAAAACCATCTTGGATCCCGTATTTAACACATGAAACGGAAACATGCATTGATTGGTTGGTTGGTTGGTTGGTTAAACACGTTGGTTAAACATATTGGTGAAACACGTTGGCTGGTTAAACACGTTGGATAGGCTCAATTTAAACAAGCGAAAAAAAAAACCACATCTTGGATCCCGTATTTAACACATAAAACGGAAACATGCATTGATTGGTTGGTTGGTTGGTTGGTTGGTTGGTTAAACATGTTGGTTAAACACGTTGGTTAAACATATTGGTGAAACACGTTGGCTGGTTAAACACGTTGGATAGGCTCAATTTAAACAAGCGAAAAAAAAACACATCTTGGATCCCGTATTTAACATATGAAACGGAAACATGCATTGATTGGTTGGTTGGTTTGTTAAACACGTTGGTTAAACACGTTGGTTAAACATATTGGTTAAACATGTTGGTTAAACACGTTTGATAGGCTCAATTAAAACAAGCGAAAAAAAAGAGACCTTGAATCCCGTATCAAACACATGAAACGGAAACATTGATTGATTGATTGATTGATTGATTGATTGATTGATTGATTGATTGATTGATTGATTGATTGATTGGTTGGTTGGTTGGTTGGTTGGTTGGTTGGTTGAAATTCAAACACACATAAAACTGCTTAAATAGTGCCAAAACCACATAATTTGATGACCTTGACCTTTGACCTTGTGACTTTCGTCAAGGTCATTGCTACACAAGGTCATTGCAAAAGACCCTATGGGTCAAGGACCTTTTGTTAAAGAGTTTTGCCTAAAAATGGCTTTTTAAAAACCATCGATGGGAGTTATGTCCCTTACATGATGGTAAAATCAATATAGTCATAATGTAAAAAAGTTGCCCCTTGAAGTACCAAGCATTTTTCACTGCTTAATATTTTTGTATCTATAACTGTTCAAGAATTATAGGGAAATGAAAAACTTATAAAAATCTAAAATATGACCTTGACCTTTGACCTTGACCTAATTTTCTAAGTTAGGATCCAGGGGACTCAAATAAAAACATTCCAGGGTTATACGGTCAACGGTTTATGAGTTAAAAAAACATACCGACAAATTTATTCCGTAAAGGTAGATAACTCCTATAAAATTTAATCGAATCGCTTCGATCCAAATGAGCCAAAAATTAGTGAGGATGTAACGAACAATTTGTAAAAAGAATTTTGTCGCTATCTCTTTTTGGTACGAAGGAGATACACTCTGATGATAAACAGTAAATGGGGAGATAACTCTTACAAAGAAATTGGTTCGGCTTAGCAGGGTGAAATTTAAAAGCGCATAAACTATACGATACAATCTGAGAAATATCAAAGCGACATATTGCGAAACAAACATTTATCGCAAGAACAAAAGTTGGCGGAAAAAAAAAAATAATAATAATAATAATAATAATAATAATCAGAACAAATACAATAAGTCTTTCCACAGAAAAGTGGAAAGACTTAATAATAAATATAAAGCAATTGTTTTGAAAACAATTGTTAGGCAGTCTTTCCCCTCTGATGAATGGATAATTGATTTTTTTTATTGATTGATTTGGAAAAGGGGGGGGGGGGGGTATTTGTTTATTTGTTTGTTTGTTTGCTTTGGTATGGGGTCTATATTATTATGTTACCGGAGAAGTTTCATGTTTAGTTTGGAAAGTTTTTCTTTTATTTTAGATACAGCGCGCGCGCAAGATTGAGGAGACATCACGTGACGCGGGTTTATATTAAGAAAAACTTAGTCTTTTAATTTCTTTTTAGGTCGGGACCTTGAACAGACAACATGTATAGAGATGGAATGTACACAATGTAATTTCTTTTGTCATTGTAGGAAATTGACAACTTGATGACAGTTCACGGGCAGTGCATGTTTTGGATTTAATTTATCCGGTGTTACTTTAAAACACATTTATTGATTATTTTCTGATATTGTACATTTTTCAGCACCTGTTTGTAACACAGATTAGTATTTCAATCTCGGAGCGGACATTTTATTGTAGGTTTTTACTGAGATTTGCGGACCTAGCAAGCGATTTTTACGGCATTGCCATTTCTTTTGTCTAGGAAAAGCTTTGAGAGATATCTGCACCAAGTTTTTTTATAAACTTTCAGTACATGTATGCCCTGCTGACTGCAAATTTTGAGGTCGATTGTACTTGTAGTTTCAGAGTACATGTGGATTTTTTTTCAGAAGTGACGCAAGAACAATATTGAATTTCGATTTTTCATGAAACATGATTTATTGATCATGATCATGATTGATTGATTGATTGATTGATTGATTGATCGATTGATTGGTTGATTAGTTGGTTGGTTGGTTAAACACGTTGCTTAAACATGTTGCTTAAACACGTTGGTTAAACACATTGGATAGGCTCAAAATTGGATCCCGTATTTAACGCATGAAACGGAAACATGCATTGATTGATTGTTTGGTTGGTTGGTTAAACACGTTGGTTAAACATGTTGGTTAAACACGTTGGATAAACATATTGGTTAAACACGTTGGCTGGTTAAACACGTTGGATAGGCTCAATTTAAACAAGCGGAAAAAAAACCATCTTGGATCCCGTATTTAACACATGAAACGGAAACATGCATTGATTGGTTGGTTGGTTGGTTGGTTAAACACGTTGGTTAAACATATTGGTGAAACACGTTGGCTGGTTAAACACGTTGGATAGGCTCAATTTAAACAAGCGAAAAAAAAAACCACATCTTGGATCCCGTATTTAACACATAAAACGGAAACATGCATTGATTGGTTGGTTGGTTGGTTGGTTGGTTGGTTAAACATGTTGGTTAAACACGTTGGTTAAACATATTGGTGAAACACGTTGGCTGGTTAAACACGTTGGATAGGCTCAATTTAAACAAGCGAAAAAAAAACACATCTTGGATCCCGTATTTAACATATGAAACGGAAACATGCATTGATTGGTTGGTTGGTTTGTTAAACACGTTGGTTAAACACGTTGGTTAAACATATTGGTTAAACATGTTGGTTAAACACGTTTGATAGGCTCAATTAAAACAAGCGAAAAAAAAGAGACCTTGAATCCCGTATCAAACACATGAAACGGAAACATTGATTGATTGATTGATTGATTGATTGATTGATTGATTGATTGATTGATTGATTGATTGATTGATTGGTTGGTTGGTTGGTTGGTTGGTTGGTTGGTTGAAATTCAAACACACATAAAACTGCTTAAATAGTGCCAAAACCACATAATTTGATGACCTTGACCTTTGACCTTGTGACTTTCGTCAAGGTCATTGCTACACAAGGTCATTGCAAAAGACCCTATGGGTCAAGGACCTTTTGTTAAAGAGTTTTGCCTAAAAATGGCTTTTTAAAAACCATCGATGGGAGTTATGTCCCTTACATGATGGTAAAATCAATATAGTCATAATGTAAAAAAGTTGCCCCTTGAAGTACCAAGCATTTTTCACTGCTTAATATTTTTGTATCTATAACTGTTCAAGAATTATAGGGAAATGAAAAACTTATAAAAATCTAAAATATGACCTTGACCTTTGACCTTGACCTAATTTTCTAAGTTAGGATCCAGGGGACTCAAATAAAAACATTCCAGGGTTATACGGTCAACGGTTTATGAGTTAAAAAAACATACCGACAAATTTATTCCGTAAAGGTAGATAACTCCTATAAAATTTAATCGAATCGCTTCGATCCAAATGAGCCAAAAATTAGTGAGGATGTAACGAACAATTTGTAAAAAGAATTTTGTCGCTATCTCTTTTTGGTACGAAGGAGATACACTCTGATGATAAACAGTAAATGGGGAGATAACTCTTACAAAGAAATTGGTTCGGCTTAGCAGGGTGAAATTTAAAAGCGCATAAACTATACGATACAATCTGAGAAATATCAAAGCGACATATTGCGAAACAAACATTTATCGCAAGAACAAAAGTTGGCGGAAAAAAAAAAATAATAATAATAATAATAATAATAATAATCAGAACAAATACAATAAGTCTTTCCACAGAAAAGTGGAAAGACTTAATAATAAATATAAAGCAATTGTTTTGAAAACAATTGTTAGGCAGTCTTTCCCCTCTGATGAATGGATAATTGATTTTTTTTATTGATTGATTTGGAAAAGGGGGGGGGGGGGTATTTGTTTATTTGTTTGTTTGTTTGCTTTGGTATGGGGTCTATATTATTATGTTACCGGAGAAGTTTCATGTTTAGTTTGGAAAGTTTTTCTTTTATTTTAGATACAGCGCGCGCGCAAGATTGAGGAGACATCACGTGACGCGGGTTTATATTAAGAAAAACTTAGTCTTTTAATTTCTTTTTAGGTCGGGACCTTGAACAGACAACATGTATAGAGATGGAATGTACACAATGTAATTTCTTTTGTCATTGTAGGAAATTGACAACTTGATGACAGTTCACGGGCAGTGCATGTTTTGGATTTAATTTATCCGGTGTTACTTTAAAACACATTTATTGATTATTTTCTGATATTGTACATTTTTCAGCACCTGTTTGTAACACAGATTAGTATTTCAATCTCGGAGCGGACATTTTATTGTAGGTTTTTACTGAGATTTGCGGACCTAGCAAGCGATTTTTACGGCATTGCCATTTCTTTTGTCTAGGAAAAGCTTTGAGAGATATCTGCACCAAGTTTTTTTATAAACTTTCAGTACATGTATGCCCTGCTGACTGCAAATTTTGAGGTCGATTGTACTTGTAGTTTCAGAGTACATGTGGATTTTTTTTCAGAAGTGACGCAAGAACAATATTGAATTTCGATTTTTCATGAAACATGATTTATTGATCATGATCATGATTGATTGATTGATTGATTGATTGATTGATCGATTGATTGGTTGATTAGTTGGTTGGTTGGTTAAACACGTTGCTTAAACATGTTGCTTAAACACGTTGGTTAAACACATTGGATAGGCTCAAAATTGGATCCCGTATTTAACGCATGAAACGGAAACATGCATTGATTGATTGTTTGGTTGGTTGGTTAAACACGTTGGTTAAACATGTTGGTTAAACACGTTGGATAAACATATTGGTTAAACACGTTGGCTGGTTAAACACGTTGGATAGGCTCAATTTAAACAAGCGGAAAAAAAACCATCTTGGATCCCGTATTTAACACATGAAACGGAAACATGCATTGATTGGTTGGTTGGTTGGTTGGTTAAACACGTTGGTTAAACATATTGGTGAAACACGTTGGCTGGTTAAACACGTTGGATAGGCTCAATTTAAACAAGCGAAAAAAAAAACCACATCTTGGATCCCGTATTTAACACATAAAACGGAAACATGCATTGATTGGTTGGTTGGTTGGTTGGTTGGTTGGTTAAACATGTTGGTTAAACACGTTGGTTAAACATATTGGTGAAACACGTTGGCTGGTTAAACACGTTGGATAGGCTCAATTTAAACAAGCGAAAAAAAAACACATCTTGGATCCCGTATTTAACATATGAAACGGAAACATGCATTGATTGGTTGGTTGGTTTGTTAAACACGTTGGTTAAACACGTTGGTTAAACATATTGGTTAAACATGTTGGTTAAACACGTTTGATAGGCTCAATTAAAACAAGCGAAAAAAAAGAGACCTTGAATCCCGTATCAAACACATGAAACGGAAACATTGATTGATTGATTGATTGATTGATTGATTGATTGATTGATTGATTGATTGATTGATTGATTGATTGGTTGGTTGGTTGGTTGGTTGGTTGGTTGGTTGAAATTCAAACACACATAAAACTGCTTAAATAGTGCCAAAACCACATAATTTGATGACCTTGACCTTTGACCTTGTGACTTTCGTCAAGGTCATTGCTACACAAGGTCATTGCAAAAGACCCTATGGGTCAAGGACCTTTTGTTAAAGAGTTTTGCCTAAAAATGGCTTTTTAAAAACCATCGATGGGAGTTATGTCCCTTACATGATGGTAAAATCAATATAGTCATAATGTAAAAAAGTTGCCCCTTGAAGTACCAAGCATTTTTCACTGCTTAATATTTTTGTATCTATAACTGTTCAAGAATTATAGGGAAATGAAAAACTTATAAAAATCTAAAATATGACCTTGACCTTTGACCTTGACCTAATTTTCTAAGTTAGGATCCAGGGGACTCAAATAAAAACATTCCAGGGTTATACGGTCAACGGTTTATGAGTTAAAAAAACATACCGACAAATTTATTCCGTAAAGGTAGATAACTCCTATAAAATTTAATCGAATCGCTTCGATCCAAATGAGCCAAAAATTAGTGAGGATGTAACGAACAATTTGTAAAAAGAATTTTGTCGCTATCTCTTTTTGGTACGAAGGAGATACACTCTGATGATAAACAGTAAATGGGGAGATAACTCTTACAAAGAAATTGGTTCGGCTTAGCAGGGTGAAATTTAAAAGCGCATAAACTATACGATACAATCTGAGAAATATCAAAGCGACATATTGCGAAACAAACATTTATCGCAAGAACAAAAGTTGGCGGAAAAAAAAAAATAATAATAATAATAATAATAATAATAATCAGAACAAATACAATAAGTCTTTCCACAGAAAAGTGGAAAGACTTAATAATAAATATAAAGCAATTGTTTTGAAAACAATTGTTAGGCAGTCTTTCCCCTCTGATGAATGGATAATTGATTTTTTTTATTGATTGATTTGGAAAAGGGGGGGGGGGGGTATTTGTTTATTTGTTTGTTTGTTTGCTTTGGTATGGGGTCTATATTATTATGTTACCGGAGAAGTTTCATGTTTAGTTTGGAAAGTTTTTCTTTTATTTTAGATACAGCGCGCGCGCAAGATTGAGGAGACATCACGTGACGCGGGTTTATATTAAGAAAAACTTAGTCTTTTAATTTCTTTTTAGGTCGGGACCTTGAACAGACAACATGTATAGAGATGGAATGTACACAATGTAATTTCTTTTGTCATTGTAGGAAATTGACAACTTGATGACAGTTCACGGGCAGTGCATGTTTTGGATTTAATTTATCCGGTGTTACTTTAAAACACATTTATTGATTATTTTCTGATATTGTACATTTTTCAGCACCTGTTTGTAACACAGATTAGTATTTCAATCTCGGAGCGGACATTTTATTGTAGGTTTTTACTGAGATTTGCGGACCTAGCAAGCGATTTTTACGGCATTGCCATTTCTTTTGTCTAGGAAAAGCTTTGAGAGATATCTGCACCAAGTTTTTTTATAAACTTTCAGTACATGTATGCCCTGCTGACTGCAAATTTTGAGGTCGATTGTACTTGTAGTTTCAGAGTACATGTGGATTTTTTTTCAGAAGTGACGCAAGAACAATATTGAATTTCGATTTTTCATGAAACATGATTTATTGATCATGATCATGATTGATTGATTGATTGATTGATTGATTGATCGATTGATTGGTTGATTAGTTGGTTGGTTGGTTAAACACGTTGCTTAAACATGTTGCTTAAACACGTTGGTTAAACACATTGGATAGGCTCAAAATTGGATCCCGTATTTAACGCATGAAACGGAAACATGCATTGATTGATTGTTTGGTTGGTTGGTTAAACACGTTGGTTAAACATGTTGGTTAAACACGTTGGATAAACATATTGGTTAAACACGTTGGCTGGTTAAACACGTTGGATAGGCTCAATTTAAACAAGCGGAAAAAAAACCATCTTGGATCCCGTATTTAACACATGAAACGGAAACATGCATTGATTGGTTGGTTGGTTGGTTGGTTAAACACGTTGGTTAAACATATTGGTGAAACACGTTGGCTGGTTAAACACGTTGGATAGGCTCAATTTAAACAAGCGAAAAAAAAAACCACATCTTGGATCCCGTATTTAACACATAAAACGGAAACATGCATTGATTGGTTGGTTGGTTGGTTGGTTGGTTGGTTAAACATGTTGGTTAAACACGTTGGTTAAACATATTGGTGAAACACGTTGGCTGGTTAAACACGTTGGATAGGCTCAATTTAAACAAGCGAAAAAAAAACACATCTTGGATCCCGTATTTAACATATGAAACGGAAACATGCATTGATTGGTTGGTTGGTTTGTTAAACACGTTGGTTAAACACGTTGGTTAAACATATTGGTTAAACATGTTGGTTAAACACGTTTGATAGGCTCAATTAAAACAAGCGAAAAAAAAGAGACCTTGAATCCCGTATCAAACACATGAAACGGAAACATTGATTGATTGATTGATTGATTGATTGATTGATTGATTGATTGATTGATTGATTGATTGATTGATTGATTGGTTGGTTGGTTGGTTGGTTGGTTGGTTGGTTGAAATTCAAACACACATAAAACTGCTTAAATAGTGCCAAAACCACATAATTTGATGACCTTGACCTTTGACCTTGTGACTTTCGTCAAGGTCATTGCTACACAAGGTCATTGCAAAAGACCCTATGGGTCAAGGACCTTTTGTTAAAGAGTTTTGCCTAAAAATGGCTTTTTAAAAACCATCGATGGGAGTTATGTCCCTTACATGATGGTAAAATCAATATAGTCATAATGTAAAAAAGTTGCCCCTTGAAGTACCAAGCATTTTTCACTGCTTAATATTTTTGTATCTATAACTGTTCAAGAATTATAGGGAAATGAAAAACTTATAAAAATCTAAAATATGACCTTGACCTTTGACCTTGACCTAATTTTCTAAGTTAGGATCCAGGGGACTCAAATAAAAACATTCCAGGGTTATACGGTCAACGGTTTATGAGTTAAAAAAACATACCGACAAATTTATTCCGTAAAGGTAGATAACTCCTATAAAATTTAATCGAATCGCTTCAATCCAAATGAGCCAAAAATTAGTGAGGATGTAACGAACAATTTGTAAAAAGAATTTTGTCGCTATCTCTTTTTGGTACGAAGGAGATACACTCTGATGATAAACAGTAAATGGGGAGATAACTCTTACAAAGAAATTGGTTCGGCTTAGCAGGGTGAAATTTAAAAGCGCATAAACTATACGATACAATCTGAGAAATATCAAAGCGACATATTGCGAAACAAACATTTATCGCAAGAACAAAAGTTGGCGGAAAAAAAAAAATAATAATAATAATAATAATAATAATAATCAGAACAAATACAATAAGTCTTTCCACAGAAAAGTGGAAAGACTTAATAATAAATATAAAGCAATTGTTTTGAAAACAATTGTTAGGCAGTCTTTCCCCTCTGATGAATGGATAATTGATTTTTTTTATTGATTGATTTGGAAAAGGGGGGGGGGGGGGTATTTGTTTATTTGTTTGTTTGTTTGCTTTGGTATGGGGTCTATATTATTATGTTACCGGAGAAGTTTCATGTTTAGTTTGGAAAGTTTTTCTTTTATTTTAGATACAGCGCGCGCGCAAGATTGAGGAGACATCACGTGACGCGGGTTTATATTAAGAAAAACTTAGTCTTTTAATTTCTTTTTAGGTCGGGACCTTGAACAGACAACATGTATAGAGATGGAATGTACACAATGTAATTTCTTTTGTCATTGTAGGAAATTGACAACTTGATGACAGTTCACGGGCAGTGCATGTTTTGGATTTAATTTATCCGGTGTTACTTTAAAACACATTTATTGATTATTTTCTGATATTGTACATTTTTCAGCACCTGTTTGTAACACAGATTAGTATTTCAATCTCGGAGCGGACATTTTCTTGTAGGTTTTTACTGAGATTGACGGACCTAGCAAGCGATTTTTACTGCATTGCCATTTCTTTTTTCTAGGAAAAGTCTTGAGAGATATCTGCAAAAAGTTTTTTTATGAACCTTCAGTACATGTATGCCCTGCTGACTGCAAATTTTCAGGTCGATTGGACTTGTAGTTTCAGAGAATATGTGGATTTTTTTTTCAGAAGAGACGTAAGAACAATAATAAAATAAAAATTTTCTTGAATAATTGAGAGTTTGTTCCTTCAATAAACTGTCATAAATAAACAGTCATACATATTGATTGATTGATTAGTTGGTTGATTGATTGGTTGGTTGGTTGGTTTGTTGGTTGGTTGATTAAACACGTTTGATAGGGTCACTTAGAACAAGGGGAAAAAGACCTCAAGAGACCTTGCATCCCGTATTAAACGCATGACACGGAAACATACATTAAGTGATTGATTGGTTGGTTGGTTGGTTGGTTAAACACGTTGGTTAAACATGTTGGTTTAACACGTTGGCTGGTTAAACACGTTGGCTGGTTAAACACGTTTGATAGGCTCAATTTAAACAATCGAAAAAAAACCATCTTGGATCCCGTATTTAACACATGAAACGGAAACATGCATTGATTTATTTATTGGTTGGTTGGTTGGTTGGTTGGTTGGTTGGTTGGTTAAACATGTCGGTTAAACACGTAGTTTAAACACGTTGGCTGGTTAAACACGTTTGATAGGCTCAATTTAAACAAGCGAAAAAAAACATCTTGGATCCCGTATTTAACACATGAAACGGAAACATGCATTGATTTATTTATTGGTTGGTTGGTTGGTTGGTTGGTTGGTTGGTTGGTTGGTTAAACATGTCGGTTAAACACGTAGTTTAAACACGTTGGCTGGTTAAACACGTTTGATAGGCTCAATTTTAACAAACGAAAAAAAAACCATCTCGGATCCCGTATTTAACACATGAAACGGAAACATGCATTGATTGATTGATTGGTTGGTTGGTTGGTTAAACACGTTGGTTAAACACATTGGATAGGCTCAAAATTGGATCCCGTATTTAACACATGAAACGGAAACATGCATTGATTGATTGATTGATTGGTTGGTTGGTTAAACACGTTGGTTAAACATATTGGTTAAACACGTTGGTTAAACATATTGGTTAAACACCTTGGTTAAACATATTGGTTAAACACGTTGGCTGGTTAAACACGTTGGATAGGCTCAATTTAAACAAGCGAAAAAAAAAACATCTTGGATCCCGTATTTAACACACGAAACGGAAACATGCATTGATTGATTGATTGATTGATTGGTTGGGTGGGTGGTTGGTTGGTTAAACATGTTGGTTAAACACGTTGGCTGGTTAAACACGTTAGATAGGCTCAATTTAAACAAGCGAAAAAAACCATCTTGGATCCCGTATTTAACACATGAAACGCAAACATGCATTGATTGATTGATTGGTTGGTAAGTTGGTTAAACACGTTGGTTAAACATGTTGGTTAAACACGTTGGTTAAACACGTTGGCTGGTTAACACGTTAGATAGGCTCAATTTAAACGAGCGAAAAAAACCATCTTGGATCCCGTATTTAACACATGAAACGGAAACATGCATTGATTGATTGATTGATTGGTTGGGTGGTTGGTTGGTTGGTTGGTTAAACATGTTGGTTAAACACGTTGGTTAAACATGTTGGTTAAACACGTTGGTTAAACATGTTGGTTAAACACGTTGGTTAAACACGTTGGCTGGTTAAACACGTTAGATAGGCTCAATTTAAACGAGCGAAAAAAAAACCATCTTGGATCCCGTATTTAACACATGAAACGGAAACATGCATTGATTGATTGATTGGTTGGTTGGTTGGTTGGTTAAACACGTTGGTTAAACACGTTAGTTAAACATATTTGTTAAACACGTTTGATAGGCTCAATTAAAACAAGC
>NC_134839.1:53293483-53298588 GCF_965363235.1 Mytilus galloprovincialis
TGCATGTTTTGGATTTAATCGATCCGGTGTAACTTTAAAACACATTTAATGATTATTTTTTGATAATGTCCATTTTTCAGCACCTGTTTGTAACACAGATTAGTATTTCAATCTCGGAGCGGACATTTTCTTGTAGGTTTTTACTGAGATTGACGGACCTAGCAAGCGATTTTTACTGCATTGCCATTTCTTTTTTCTAGGAAAAGTCTTGAGAGATATCTGCAAAAAGTTTTTTTATGAACCTTCAGTACATGTATGCCCTGCTGACTGCAAATTTTCAGGTCGATTGGACTTGTAGTTTCAGAGAATATGTGGATTTTTTTTTCAGAAGAGACGTAAGAACAATAATAAAATAAAAATTTTCTTGAATAATTGAGAGTTTGTTCCTTCAATAAACTGTCATAAATAAACAGTCATACATATTGATTGATTGATTAGTTGGTTGATTGATTGGTTGGTTGGTTGGTTTGTTGGTTGGTTGATTAAACACGTTTGATAGGGTCACTTAGAACAAGGGGAAAAAGACCTCAAGAGACCTTGCATCCCGTATTAAACGCATGACACGGAAACATACATTAAGTGATTGATTGGTTGGTTGGTTGGTTGGTTAAACACGTTGGTTAAACATGTTGGTTTAACACGTTGGCTGGTTAAACACGTTGGCTGGTTAAACACGTTTGATAGGCTCAATTTAAACAATCGAAAAAAAACCATCTTGGATCCCGTATTTAACACATGAAACGGAAACATGCATTGATTTATTTATTGGTTGGTTGGTTGG
Organism: Mytilus galloprovincialis; assembly: GCF_965363235.1. Classification (NCBI taxonomy): domain Eukaryota; kingdom Metazoa; phylum Mollusca; class Bivalvia; order Mytilida; family Mytilidae; genus Mytilus; species Mytilus galloprovincialis. Next base: position 53,294,265 of record NC_134839.1, read on the forward strand.
TTGGTTGGTTGGTTGGTTGGTTAAACATGTCGGTTAAACACGTAGTTTAAACACGTTGGCTGGTTAAACACGTTTGATAGGCTCAATTTAAACAAGCGAAAAAAAACATCTTGGATCCCGTATTTAACACATGAAACGGAAACATGCATTGATTTATTTATTGGTTGGTTGGTTGGTTGGTTGGTTGGTTGGTTGGTTGGTTAAACATGTCGGTTAAACACGTAGTTTAAACACGTTGGCTGGTTAAACACGTTTGATAGGCTCAATTTTAACAAACGAAAAAAAAACCATCTCGGATCCCGTATTTAACACATGAAACGGAAACATGCATTGATTGATTGATTGGTTGGTTGGTTGGTTAAACACGTTGGTTAAACACATTGGATAGGCTCAAAATTGGATCCCGTATTTAACACATGAAACGGAAACATGCATTGATTGATTGATTGATTGGTTGGTTGGTTAAACACGTTGGTTAAACATATTGGTTAAACACGTTGGTTAAACATATTGGTTAAACACCTTGGTTAAACATATTGGTTAAACACGTTGGCTGGTTAAACACGTTGGATAGGCTCAATTTAAACAAGCGAAAAAAAAAACATCTTGGATCCCGTATTTAACACACGAAACGGAAACATGCATTGATTGATTGATTGATTGATTGGTTGGGTGGGTGGTTGGTTGGTTAAACATGTTGGTTAAACACGTTGGCTGGTTAAACACGTTAGATAGGCTCAATTTAAACAAGCGAAAAAAACCATCTTGGATCCCGTATTTAACACATGAAACGCAAACATGCATTGATTGATTGATTGGTTGGTAAGTTGGTTAAACACGTTGGTTAAACATGTTGGTTAAACACGTTGGTTAAACACGTTGGCTGGTTAACACGTTAGATAGGCTCAATTTAAACGAGCGAAAAAAACCATCTTGGATCCCGTATTTAACACATGAAACGGAAACATGCATTGATTGATTGATTGATTGGTTGGGTGGTTGGTTGGTTGGTTGGTTAAACATGTTGGTTAAACACGTTGGTTAAACATGTTGGTTAAACACGTTGGTTAAACATGTTGGTTAAACACGTTGGTTAAACACGTTGGCTGGTTAAACACGTTAGATAGGCTCAATTTAAACGAGCGAAAAAAAAACCATCTTGGATCCCGTATTTAACACATGAAACGGAAACATGCATTGATTGATTGATTGGTTGGTTGGTTGGTTGGTTAAACACGTTGGTTAAACACGTTAGTTAAACATATTTGTTAAACACGTTTGATAGGCTCAATTAAAACAAGCGAAAAAAAAGAGACCTTGAATCCCGTATCAAACACATGAAACGGAAACATTGATTGATTGATTGATTGATTGATTGATTGATTGATTGATTGATTGATTGATTGATTGATTGATTGATTGGTTGGTTGGTTGGTTGGTTGATTGATTGGTTGGTTGGTTGGTTGGTTGGTTGGTTGGTTGGTTGGTTGGTTGGTTGGTTGAAATTCAAACACACATAAAACTGTTTAAATAGTGCCAAAACCACATAATTTGATGACCTTGACCTTTGACCTTGTGACCTTCGTCAAGGTCATTGCTCCACAAGGTCATTGCAAAAGACCCTATGGGTCAAGGACCTTTGTTTAAGAGTTTTGCCTAAATATGGCTTTTTAAAAACCATCGATGGGAGTTATGTCCCTTACATGATGGTAAAATCAATATAGTCATAATGTAAAAAAGTTGCCCCTTGAAGTACTTAACATTTTTCACTGCTTAAATTTTCTGTATCTATAACCATTCAAGAATTATAGGGAAATCAAAGACATATGAAAATCTAAAATATGACCTTGACCTTTGACCTTGACCTAATTTTCTAAGTTAGGAATCAGGGGACTCAAATAAAAACATTCCAGGGTTATACGGTTAACGGTTTATGAGTTAAAAAAACATACCGACAAATTTATTCCGTAAAGATAGATAACTCCTATAAAATTTCATCGAATCGCTTCGATCCAAATTAGCCAAAATTTTCTGAGGATGTAACGAACAATTTGTAAAAAGAATTTTGTCGCTATCTTTTTTTGTTACGAAGGAGATGCACACACATGATAAACAGTGAATAGGGAGATAACTCTTACAGAGAAAATTGTTCGTCTTAGCAGGGTGAAATTTAAAAGCGCATAAACTATACGATACAATATGAAAAATATCTAAGCGACATATTGCGAAACAAACATTTATCGCAAGAACAAAATTTGGCGGAAAAAAAAAAAAAATAATAATAATAATAATAATAATAATCAGAAGAAATACAATAAGTCTTTCCACAGAAAAGTGGAAAGACTTAATAATAAATATAAAGCAATTGTTTTGAAAACAATTGTTAGGCAGTCTTTCCCCTCTGATGAATGGATAATTGATTTTTTTTTTATTGATTGATTTGGAAAAAAGGGGGGGGGGGGTATTTGTTTATTTGTTTGTTTGTTTGCTTTGGTATGGGGTCTATATTATTATGTTACCGGAGAAGTTTCATGTTTAGTTTGGAAAGTTTTTCTTTTATTTTAGATACAGCGCGCGCGCAAGATTGAGGAGACATCACGTGACGCGGGTTTATATTAAGAAAAACTTAGTCTTTTTATTTCTTTTTAGGTCGGGACTTTGAACAGACAACATCTATAGAGATGGAATGTACACAATGTAATTTCTTTTGTCATTGTAGGAAATTGACATTTTGATCACAGTTCACCAGCAGTGCATGTTTTGGATTTAATCGATCCGGTGTAACTTTAAAACACATTTAATGATTATTTTTTGATAATGTCCATTTTTCAGCACCTGTTTGTAACACAGATTAGTATTTCAATCTCGGAGCGGACATTTTCTTGTAGGTTTTTACTGAGATTGACGGACCTAGCAAGCGATTTTTACTGCATTGCCATTTCTTTTTTCTAGGAAAAGTCTTGAGAGATATCTGCAAAAAGTTTTTTTATGAACCTTCAGTACATGTATGCCCTGCTGACTGCAAATTTTCAGGTCGATTGGACTTGTAGTTTCAGAGAATATGTGGATTTTTTTTTCAGAAGAGACGTAAGAACAATAATAAAATAAAAATTTTCTTGAATAATTGAGAGTTTGTTCCTTCAATAAACTGTCATAAATAAACAGTCATACATATTGATTGATTGATTAGTTGGTTGATTGATTGGTTGGTTGGTTGGTTGGTTTGTTGGTTGGTTGATTAAACACGTTTGATAGGGTCACTTAGAACAAGGGGAAAAAGACCTCAAGAGACCTTGCATCCCGTATTAAACGCATGACACGGAAACATACATTAAGTGATTGATTGGTTGGTTGGTTGGTTGGTTAAACACGTTGGTTAAACATGTTGGTTTAACACGTTGGCTGGTTAAACACGTTGGCTGGTTAAACACGTTTGATAGGCTCAATTTAAACAATCGAAAAAAAACCATCTTGGATCCCGTATTTAACACATGAAACGGAAACATGCATTGATTTATTTATTGGTTGGTTGGTTGGTTGGTTGGTTGGTTGGTTGGTTAAACATGTCGGTTAAACACGTAGTTTAAACACGTTGGCTGGTTAAACACGTTTGATAGGCTCAATTTAAACAAGCGAAAAAAAACATCTTGGATCCCGTATTTAACACATGAAACGGAAACATGCATTGATTTATTTATTGGTTGGTTGGTTGGTTGGTTGGTTGGTTGGTTGGTTGGTTAAACATGTCGGTTAAACACGTAGTTTAAACACGTTGGCTGGTTAAACACGTTTGATAGGCTCAATTTTAACAAACGAAAAAAAAACCATCTCGGATCCCGTATTTAACACATGAAACGGAAACATGCATTGATTGATTGATTGGTTGGTTGGTTGGTTAAACACGTTGGTTAAACACATTGGATAGGCTCAAAATTGGATCCCGTATTTAACACATGAAACGGAAACATGCATTGATTGATTGATTGATTGGTTGGTTGGTTAAACACGTTGGTTAAACATATTGGTTAAACACGTTGGTTAAACATATTGGTTAAACACCTTGGTTAAACATATTGGTTAAACACGTTGGCTGGTTAAACACGTTGGATAGGCTCAATTTAAACAAGCGAAAAAAAAAACATCTTGGATCCCGTATTTAACACACGAAACGGAAACATGCATTGATTGATTGATTGATTGATTGGTTGGGTGGGTGGTTGGTTGGTTAAACATGTTGGTTAAACACGTTGGCTGGTTAAACACGTTAGATAGGCTCAATTTAAACAAGCGAAAAAAACCATCTTGGATCCCGTATTTAACACAT